>NW_023396566.1:290203-366485 GCF_011125445.2 Fundulus heteroclitus
AATGCAGACGACTGTCCACTGTGGCTCTACGCTCTTTCAGGAGGAGTGAATGCTGCTTGGAGAGACTTGATGCAACCTGCTGGGTTTCCTTAGAGAGGAAACTTTCTCACCAACCTGGAGGATCTGATGGAAGCTGACTTTGGAAAGAACCTGAGATGATGTGTTTCATTAATTGGCGCAATCTAAATAAAATTTAACTGAATTTAATTTTACTATGACCTCAGAGAACGTGCTGAACTGATCCGGTTGTTCTCACGTCATGCTAACATTAGCAAATGTTTATACCAGAAACAGCGAAATTATAATTTGTTTTAATTCAATTTGTTGTGAAAACCAACATTAACTCTTCGGTTTTCCTTCTTGTCCCGCCCTGAATCCCATTCTTGTTTTTCCCAGCATGCAAACGGAAGGAGCAGGACTCGGGGAAGGATCGCAACAACACACCAAAGAAGTCGCGGCTGGTCTTCACCGACCTGCAGCGGCGCACCCTGCTGGCCATCTTCAAGGAGAACAAGCGGCCGTCCAAGGAGATGCAGCTGACCATCTCGCAGCAGCTGGGCCTCGAACTCACCACCGTCAGCAACTTCTTCATGAACGCCCGCCGCCGCAGCCTGGACAAATGGACAGACGACGGAGCCAGCCCCGGGGGCCAGTCCTCAGCGTCCAGCACTTGTACCAAAGCATGATAGAAGACGGGGAGGGAAACACGGAGATACGGGGATGGACTTAAGGGGAGGGGGTCCAGGTTTTGTCCGGTTGAAGCGGGACAGAAAACTTTTTACATGATTTTTTTCTTCTTTCCTTGAGGGTACAAACAGAGAGAGGGGCTGCTAACTGCCACGACTTGTAGCCGAATCGCCTTCTGCTAATTTATCTCAAACCCATAAAGAAAGCCGGAGGCTAAGCTCACTAAAAAACATACAAAACCTCACCTTGGAGGGGGGAACACCTTCTAAATCATAGACCACAACCGTGATGTCTCCTTTAGGACGCTAGGCTGACACGCTAGCCCAAAAACCAAAGACTAGAAGACAATGTGTGTTTTCTATTATGCAATATAAGCTAGGAAACAACCAAACAAGAAACCAAGGAAAGCTTTATGACTGCAGAATGTGACAGATGCTCGGGGACGTTTTCTGTGGATGTTCTGTTCGGTTCCAGCCCTCAAAGATCCAAAGACGCATCAGGAGTTGGGTTTTTAGAAAACCGACTCGCCGAGGGGAACTTTTACTTCTACCAAACCAAAGACAGACGACATTAAAAGGAACGGCGCACAATAGTTTTCACCTTAAAACCACTAAATCTGCCATCAGCGTTCGGAGATTTGACTCTTTAAAGAAGGTGGCGAGATATGCAAGCACAAAGATTCAGCGGACGACCCAACGCTCAGCTCAAGCTTCGTCGCTCCCCGCGGGGTTAGGCGGCGCGCCAGAACAAGTGAGCACAACCTTAAAGCACATTTTCTTTGCAATAGAACCGGAGCCGGCGGCCGACCCGAGTGGGCTTCGCATCTTAGAAAACTCAGGATGCCATTTTATTTTCTAAACAGTGGCTGAAGTCCATTCGGTGCGCGTCGGGAAAAGTAGTCGTGTGCGGACGCATTCAAACGCGGCTGGTTTTTTTTTATTTTTGTTTCTTTTGCAGGAAAAACCCAACTTTAAAGAGTCGTTTCCTAAAGTTCTCCCACCCTGACCCCCCCGCCCGCCCTGCGCTCCGTTAATATCGGCTAAATCTAGCTCACCGACCGTTTCAGTGATGGCAGCACCTTCCACAAACCACCAGAGCAGAGCGACGGT
Organism: Fundulus heteroclitus; assembly: GCF_011125445.2. NCBI lineage: Eukaryota > Metazoa > Chordata > Actinopteri > Cyprinodontiformes > Fundulidae > Fundulus > Fundulus heteroclitus. The sequence continues at coordinate 292,000 of NW_023396566.1, forward strand.
CTAATTTATAGAGTAATGCAGAGCAATCCCCGCTGAGGTTCAGGAAGTATGAGACATGCTGTAATCCCCCCCCCCCCCTAATGGGGAGACAGAACGAGTGTTTTTTCCTGCCCTTTAAACCAAAAACCAAAGACGCTCGTGGAAGATACTGACTGCCATCCCGATTCCTCCATAATAAAATAAAATAAAAACCATAACCGGTAGAACCTGGAGACCACCTGAACCCGACGGGGGGGCCGACTATCCAGGCGGATCAGGGCCTTTGTAATAGTTAAAGAGGACAATCTAAAGACGATGCCTGGCAAGTCCGTCCTTCCTGAGGGTCAGTGGGTCGCAAACGAGAAAATAGCTCCCAAAGCCGCAAATAATCATTTAAAAAGTCTTCAGCCGATTTATTTTTTCGCTGATTCCGAGGCGTGACGTGCAGATGGGCGCTCTCGTTGCCTCTTTCTATGACTGTGTGTTTGTAGCATGTCCATCGATCCAAATAGTCTAAAAAAAACGGATGTAAATACCGACACCGCCCCTGAAAAATCCGTCAGCAGCTCGGTTTCAGACGTCCTTACATCCACCACCGCCTCAATCATCTTCCACTCAAGCTATTAAACCAAAAAATGAAACCAAAGCAAAGCGAAGGCGTCAGTCAGCAGCCCCTGCTCCCTTAGAGAATCCAGGCTGGACACGCGGCCTGATCCCAGCCAAAGGCTTTAAGAACATTTTAGGATAAAAGAAAAAAATGGACACTTGAGACTTTTTCTATTTATTGACAAATCGAAACCAAAGAAAACCTTTTTCTGCACCTAACTGTTCCAACAAATGGGAAAAAAAAAAAACTTGGATGAGAATTATTACCAAAAAAAAAAGGAAAAAAAAAACAAAGAGTGGCGACGATGTCAAGAAAGGAGGACGACGACGACGACGATGGAGGAAAGTTCGATGGGAGGACGACATCTCTGGGGCAGCGAAGTGGCTTTGCTGCGTCTGATGGTGCATCAGGCAACTTTGGGACTGAAAAGGGTAAAAACCACACGGGCAGGAGGGGAGAAACAGAACGCCATCACCGCTGTTTCTCCCCTCCAGCCCACCAAAAAAAGGCAGAACATTAATGTGTCTCTCACGGTTGAAGAGTGTCTTTAACGTGTGCCTATGCAGTTTTTCAAAGTTACAAAAAAAAAAAAAAAAACGGTTTAAAAGAACAACAGAAACCTCATCAGCTAACAAACCAAAGATTCACCGTCGGCTCCGGTAGCAGCGCTCCTCCCCCTCCAAAAGAAAAGCAAGAGCCTCAGCGCCGTCGTTTCACACATGTTCCCCCTTTAGTTCCTCATTTCATCCAGAACGTTTAGTTCTGGCTGATTAGAGCCTGTAAGCCAACTGCCCACACCTCCAATTTAGATTTTCTGTAAAGCACTTTTAACGCTGAAACATGAACAAATTTCAGTTGTACGGGTTTATTAAAAGTTTAACCGTCTTCGCCACATTAAAGGTGATTCCGCGTCGACCCATTGTACCAACAGCTGGAACGTTTGGAGCTCGGTAAATCAGGACAAAGCTGCTTTTATTCCTTATTCGTTCTTAGAGTTTCGTCTTGTGGAGGAGCGACAGCGGTGCTGCTTTCTGAAATGTACGGTGCATACCAAAGATTTTTTGCTGTACTATCAGTAGCGTGCCGCGGCTTTTTCATTTAGAGTCTGATTCCAGTTGTTTTACTATTGCAACTTACTTTATTTTTTTTTAACTTCTCAGCTCAAACACTAAAGAAAGCAGCCAGACTCAGCTCCTAATGAGCTCTGGGCAGAAACCAGTAAAAATGTTGACCAAAAACAAAAAAAATGACTGAGAAAGTCTTCAGAACTGGTAAAGTCTGGGTTCCTACAGACTCTGTTGGGTCGAAATTCCAGATTTTTCCAGGATCCTTTGGTTCCTTTTCTTTTTAAGCAAATTAAAAGTGCAAAACCTCACCGTGGATGTGAGCGAATTTTCTGATTTCATGATAATAGACAGTAAGGAGGATGGATGGATGGATGGATGGATGGATGGATGGATGGATGGATGGATGGATGATACCAATTTTAGACAGTTGGATCCAGAGTCTGTAGGAAACCTGTTAACTGACCAGTAAACTAAGCTGGTTTGGTAATAAATAAAGGAGGCGCTGCTTTCTCTGGTTAAAAAGTTGAGAAAACCTCAAAACCCACCAGAATAATCCAATAGATGTCTGTAGCACAGCTCGGGTTCTTATAGCCACACAAGTGGAGAAACAACGCGCTAAAAGGTTAGCTGGCGGTCTGAGGGGGAGGGGGAACCAGGCTGCTGATCCATTCATACGACAAACGAAACAAAACCAAAAAAGTTACACCAAATCTCCAACTGCTGAGAGAAACTGCTGAAATCTCGGTCAAATAGCTTTATCTTTAGTTTTCTGTCTGTGTTTTTCTGTGTGAAGCTTCTAGTCCAAAGAAACCCTCCACCGGCCGGCCTGACCCCGCTGGGCCACCGTCCGGGCCCCGCCGCAGGGACCCGGCTCAGGGCCTCCGCTGGGTGGCGGCCATTTTCTCATCTCATTCCCACCTGCAGTTCTGTCTAGATGTAATAACGGCTAAATCTGCCAAACATAAAACAAACCAAAAAAATGATAAAAAGAAGATAAAGAGAAAAAAAAAAAGAGGAGCCAGAGATAACAGGAAGGAAAACAAACCAAAAACCGTCCCTAAGAGCTTTTCACTGCTCGTTTATTTGCCAATTACATTTATACCACTATGGTACTTCCTATGTTTTTGCAATATGTGATTTTTATTTTTTTTAATCTAATGTAATTTATGTTTTGTTTTTAATTGTGAAGTAATTTAAACGAACAAATTTTGTTGCCAAATCTCCCGCGGTGACGATTAGCTTTGCCAAAGTTTACACTGTACGTTCCTTTTCTTTCTGTTCGATGCCATATTTATTTATGACGTGTTTTTAGAACACACTAGTTTTGTACTGGATAATTTAATGTTATTTAATTAGATGTAATTTTGTTTCTCCTGATGAATATTTATGAGTATTTAAGAATGTTAGTTGCATCAAAGATGCAGTGCTTATTCCAGGCCTGTTAATTTATTCTTAGCTAGCGTTACTTTGCGCAGCCGATGAAAACGTGGTGTCATGAATGTGTAGAGCTGAACAACGTAGGAATGTCAGATTAGACTTTAATACTTCTGAATGTCAACACTCTCTAGCCAGTTTTAGCTTTGATTTCTTTTTTTTTTTGTCCTGGTACTGATTTGTTTTATTTTCATTTGATTTTACAATGAGAACCTGAACCTCTTGATGAGAAATAATAGCTACTGAATGATGAGCACTGCATCTGCCTTTCTGTTTATTTCACTGCGTCCTGCGGACCGCTGCGTTCGCTGGTAGAAACTGACCCACCAAAGATTACAGGCCAGGCGTTTACCTCCACACAGACCCAGCCTCCCTGGTTAAGCTCTTATTCACACCTTTAGAAACTATGATGATCAAAAATACACGTCTTCTTCTCTCTGACGGCTGAACTCTGCATGCAAAGCCGTGTTTTCTCTTTTTTTTAAGGCTTTTCTTCCATCTTTTCCGAGACGCCATTTGGAACCAGCTGAAAACCAAAATCGTGTTGGCCGTCTAAAGATAACGAGGAAATTTAGGTTAAATAAAAGCTGTTTCTTGTGATCATAGCCGTGAAGATCCGATTATGAACAAAATCTTTCACAGCAGCTCTCAAAAGTGTTAACACCCTGGGAAAATGTCCAGGTTTTTGAGGCCATGATGAATTATTTACATTTTTTCTACCTTTAATGCAACAGATTTCCTTTATAGGCCAAACTAAAACAAAAAAAACTGCTAGTAACGAGGCGCAAAAACCCCAAAAACCTGCAAAAACCTGGTTAGATAAGTGTGCACATCCCTTAACTAACGCTTCTTTCAGCATTTCACACCTGAAATGGTCAAATTTGCACAGCCTGGCTTGCAGAAGCTCTCCAGATCACCGCTGCAAAATTTGGTCGTCTTTTCATTAAATCCTTCACAGATCTGGACCTGGTCGCAGTTTCATCTGCCTTGAAAAAAAAAACCCTGAATGTTTTCCCTGGAATACGTATCAGAGACGCGGAGAATATACCGGATTGTTGTTACATGATATTGGAAAAGCAATCCTCAAAACAACATTAATCATATTTTGTTCACCTCTCCTAAGTCAGTGGTTCTCAAACTGTGAAAATACAACCCAGATGTTAAAAAGGTCCCTGAGGACGTTATAGATAAATCCTGCTGAATGACCAAACAGCGCCCTCTGCTGTTTGGTCTGCAACTGCAGTAAGTAGCATCAGTAGCAAGGGATTCTGGGTAATCCTCAGAGCAACGGCTTCTCTGCATTGAGCTAACGTAGCTATGAATGTCTGTGGACGAACAATACTATTGATAATCTAGAAAGAGTATAAAACTTAATCTAACCATATTATTTATTGTATTCTAAATATTATTTTCAGCTCGTCTATTTAAGTTCTCTGTATTTTATTGATGACGAGGTTCTAACGTCTCGCCGTGTCCGCTGGCAGAGAACACCGCTGTATTTTATCCTTTGTTTTGTCTGCAGGCATTTATCAGACCAAAAAGCTTTTATACCGTTTTTAATGCTATAAATTTATATATAACACTGTTGTTAGAAACTGTTATTGTTAAAAAAAAGGGTATTTAACTGCTATACCGTAATTCTTTTACGGAGGGCGCAACAGAAACAGTTTGAGAACCACTGATGTCTTTACTGGGAGGTTATGTTGCTAAAATGTGAGGAACCAGGACAGCTGGACCTTATTTCAGGCTGTAGTTTCAGTTTAAAGATGTGCGCACTAAAGCAACCAGGTTCTTTATGTTTTTAGGTTTGTTTGTTGCTCGGTTGAATTGAACGGGACAAACGTTTCATTAGAGGTGGAAACAGTTTGGAAACGATTGATCATGGTCTCATTTCTGAGGTTGAAATTTTGTAGTTTTCGTTTGGGTTTGTTTGCTGAAAGCTGCAGCTGTTTGTTGGTGTAGGAGCTTATCCAGGTTCCTCCAGATGAGAAGATCTGCAAACTGTGGCTGGTTTGACTCATCGGGAAGGAAAACGTAGCGGTCCGGTAAAGCTAGCTGCTTCCATGACTCAAGTTGTCTGTGTGTTGGAAGACATTTGAAAGAAATCCCTCCTATTTGAAGAGTGAGATCCAGAGAGGCTACCTCACTCACGCTCCATGTGTCCTCCTAATCGTTCTGATGAAACCAAAGAAACCAAAGCTCTGTTTCCGCTTCAGCACGGTCTGCGCTCAGCCACGACAAAGTTTTGCTCTCCGTTCTGCTGAATTATACCAAATATTACACGTTTTTCCTCATTTTCTCACTCTTTTCTCTGTCTTTACCTCTCATTCCAAAGTCATTTTGATTTTAATGTGGTGCTGATGAGCAGCTTAGCAGTGTTGGAACAGACAGGACCAACCTGTTAGAGAATAAACAGCTACGGGTTTAATCCTGCCTCCACCTGGGACAGGATAACAAACCGTTTCCTATCCATTTATTTTTTGCTGAAGTAAAACATTTTTAATGCTTATGGGGAATGATTGACTAAAAAAATGCTCCGATCGCATATTTTGTGTAAATTAGTTGCATAATTTTATCTGAAAACCTATTTCGGGTCCCCGTTCTCACTGGCTGACACATAAAATGAAACATTATGAATCCTTATCAAACCAAATATACGTCCATTTAACTTACTGCTACTAATAATGGTTTATTGGAGTCACATGACAACATTTGCTTTCAGTAGAACACAGAATTGCGTTAAATCGTCGGTTTATTAGAATATCTCATGGTAGACGGCGCCATTAGGTACATGGATGACATAAATGCGTGACATCTGTTGATGGAGGTCGTCATTGGTGTTATTGTAGTTAAATGCTCACAGCTGCAGACACCCACACCCGGTTTCTTTCTCCATCACCCGCCAGCATTATGGGGCTGTTTTTAATTGGACGGCTGCTTGCTGACATCGTTTGTGCTGCACAGCAACCAGAGTGCAGCAAAGCCAGAAATCACTCTGAGCCTCGTTAGTGTCCAGGTTCGTAAAGAGCAACAGACAGAATACCCGTAAAACACTGATTACCTTCCTGCTTCTTTTCAAAATGACTGGAAGTTGTCCCAGTGAGCCGATAAGGTCTCATCCTGACACATACCTCTGGTTTCAAACCAACGACTCCCAACGCAACGACTCAACGTTTGCCCTATTTAATCCACACAAATATGTGTCTATTACCACCAAACAGAAGCCATATGTGACTTTATTAAAGTTATAAAATGTTCATAACTGTGTTATCGTACTTAAAAAATATTTCTGCAGCCAGTTTTCATCACGCTTGTAGATTATAGTAATTTTTTTTAAAACTCTCTTTAGATAAAGACTAAATTCCCACTCCAACCTGTAAGTATATCCAGTTTTCTAGACGTCAGCTAATTACTAAAAATCCTGACAGAAGGATGAGGATGAATTAAAGCTATTTTCCCACAGTGAATAGGCAATTCTAATACTTAGATCTACGCAGCACAGTTTTAGCATCATTATACTAAATATATTAAAATGGGTTGCCAGGGAATCCTGGTAAATGGGTTATTAAATTATTAGGTTGTCAAAGGGAGGAAAATATGTCTTTTACTTTAGACCAACAACAGGGCAAAACAACCAAATACAATTGTTTACAGTGACATAATTGGCACTAAACCAAAACTAAATCAACCTGCAGCATCCTTACCACTTTTCAATATTATGAAACAATCAAAACTGCCAATAAGGACAACCTTTAACAAGAAGCTAATTCCTACAATAATCTAGGGTCCTTCCCGCTGACGCAGGGTGAAAAACATCTGTGTGAAAGTCAAATTTATACAAGAAGGACCCGATCCACGCATAACGAGTTTCAAGAATCAGGAGCTAAAAAATGCTGTTTTATAGTGAAAATGTTGTCATAAAACCACAAATCCAGGAGGTTTATAATTACAAATATATCAGGGCAAAAACATGGACAGGCACTCTTTCACTCAGATCAAATCACATCTTACAGTTTATAAAATTCAAGAAAATTTTACTAAATGTCTAAAGCATAGCTGTAAATTAAATGCAGGTGTTTACCAGGACCTAAAAAACTGATTTAGATTTATAAATTCCTAAAGTCTCAGATTAGAGCTGTGGTCCAGCTAACGAGCTCCACTAACGAGTTTAGCTAACAAGCTCATATGTGAGTCGTCATGTTGAAGCAGAGACGCAGCTAAAGGCTGTTTTCTCTATAAGCAGAACTTACATCAGAAAGAGTCAAGAAGATGAAATAAATGTGAATATTCTCAAATAAGAGTCTGTAAAAAGTAGTGAGTTTAGTTTTAGTTTTAAAATATGTTAAAATGACCAAACTGGAGAGCTTGGAGTACAAACGAGTTCTCAGGTGACGTGTAAAGCAAAAACTCCAGAAGCCTTCAGGTCCTTTTTTAACCTTTACTTCATAGTTTTTATCTCCCAGCTCAAAGGTCCATTTTTATTTGTGTTTTGGACAATTTGGATTATTTCAGGCGTTCTCCAACATTTTCTGTCGCGCTCCCTTTGAAGAATTAAAAGCGTTTATTATCCTTTCTCTCTTAATGCAGTGAAGCCGTTGCTCTGAGAATTACCCAGAATCCCTTGCTGCTCATACTGCTGACTGCAGGTACAGACCAAACAGCAGATGGCGCTGTGTTCCTACTTAGCAGGATTTATCTAGAATAATTTATCTATAATGTTTACCGCGTTACATTCGTCGTATTTTCTGGACAAAAGATGAATAAAATAAAATAAATCAAACTAGGTTGCCCTTCCTGTCACACATTCACGTCACCACTAGGGGGCGGGCTGAATTCTTGCTAATTTATTTTTACTAAAGAATTATTTTGTGGTTTGATATCAACTTTAAAGCAAAACAAAAAACTGTTTCATATTATTTTAACACATTTCATATCATTTGTAAATTGATTATTTAACGTGAATAAAGGACAATCTTGGTACAAAAGAAAATCACATGTAGAAAAAAACATAAAGTATACGGCATATTTTTTAACTGCTTTAACACAATGTGCCATCTCCATCATTACGTGCCGTTTAAGCGCTTCAAATGATTCAAGCTCACTGTATGAAATCAGCCACTACTTAAAAACTTTACTGTTGCTCCTTTTCCTCCTTTATTCCTTGTTTATATTTGAAACGGTTGGAAAGCTTTAAATGCGAGCGAACGGGGAGACAAAGACGTCGAGCGCAGACCGTGCCGTCTTTACCAAACTGATGCAGATATACCTCATAGACACTAGTGTTAGAAACAATGTTATTAGCGTGTGTCATGAATTATTCACTTCTTCCTTCCTTCCTTTTTTTAAATAACTGTAATCTAAAAAAAATAATGAAATGTGGGCTAAAAAGCTTTATACATCTTTAATTTGTGATTATTTTTTTTAAATTTGTGATAGTCTGAAATGATGCGCTAAAACCAAAAATGAGAAATGCTTGTGTACTCTATGCTCTGTTTCTTGTTGATGTGTTGATGTATTTTTTTTCTCTGTCCCTTACGCCACACAGAGACAGAAATACATCATTTGAGATTGTACTATTTTGGTGTTTGCTTTATTTTTTCAATGGATAATATGTCCCCCAATGGATGAGGTCTGGATTGGGAACTTTACCCAAATTATTTTAGTATCAGCCCCGACAACCACATGTTTCCACTGCTTTTTATAATTTTCCTGTTTTTTAATGGTAGCATCACACAATATATATCTAATAGCCAGTTTTTTATGCATGTGAATAGTTACAAGAAGCTATCGTCTTCCCCGCTTATGTTTTGAACGCTATACACAGAAAAACCTTTGACCCGCTGATGTGGGAGCTGGAAATCTTTCCACCGATCAAACTGAGACGTTCAAAAGAGAGATTAACGTTTGTAGACTGGACTAAAACTCAACGTGTCGCCCCTCTTCTTTCCATTAGCGGGCTAAAAATTGTGATTTAGTGCAGAGGGACAAGATCGTAGCGGGAAAAATGGGAAACTTAGGATCAAATATTGTTTTGAACAATAAGAGAGAGAGAACAAAACTGACTGAAAAACTGAAATCTATCTGTAAAAGTCTGATTTATACCATCAAAGTGAGAAAATGACCGTGATTTTTATAAAATAACCCACAGTATTTATAAACAGGCTAAATTTTGAAAATACCCAATTAGTGATTCATTCATTAAACTCAGCATTAAGTACAGTGTTAGTTCAGAATTTTAATTAACGCAGTGTTACCGACAGAAACAAAGCACTTCCACTCAAAGATGTCTTCCATTCCTCATCAGCATGTCGGACTTTAAACACAAGCAAAAGAACTTCCTTACTCCCTTTATGGCACATTTCTCCCACAAACAGGTTTTTGGTGTTAGAAAACATTGTTTAATTTTTTGCTGCCCTTCTGGTCAGTTTTATACTCCATGATGATTTGGACCGATTCAAATTCAAACCCGCCAGGGAAATGTCTCACACCACTTTGGCAACGAACGATTTAAAGTGGTTTTATATATTCAAAAGGATGATTTACTCTGTAAACGTAGATGGGGAAAACAATCTAATACAAAGTCTTCAGAGAGTAATTTAAATTTGACTTAAACCACTTAATGAGAATTTATCACCAAGTTTTGACTGAAGGTCTTTTAGCTGAAACAAAAAGATAAAATGATACGTCATAATTTCAGTACATTGTTAGAATTTGGCTTGTTTACGGGTACAAAATAAAAATAGGAGGGTGACAAAACGGTAATATAGAAAAAACTCTTCATAATGATTTTAATACAAGACTCCTGACTAAACTGAATGAAAAGATGAAGAGAAACCCCAATTTTAATCCTTATAATCCAACTTTCAAGCTCTAAAGGATTAATAATTTTAGAATATTGTCATTAAAGTGCTTTTCTCAGTTTGATTCGGACATCAGCAGCACCAACACCGAGGCTCAAAGGTCGGTCAAAGAGGCCCACATCACCGTAACTCCACTTGCATAAAGTTAAACGCATCAGATTCCCAACAAAACCAACATTCGGCTCGATTCTATAGTTTCTTTTGATCACTTACTTCCCATCCTTCTTATTTAATAGATTTATTTTATATTTGTTGTACAGTGACCAAAAGTGAAATTATTATTATTATTTTTTTTTGTTTTTCGTTTTGGCATTTGGTTTTAAACAAGACAAGAAAAGAGAAGTGACGGCAAACTTCTGGTGTGGAATAAAACGATGATCAAACAAGAAGGAGATATTTGGGTAATTAATGTTCCACTCTATGTATAAAAGGAGAAAAAAAATCAATAAAGAAATCACAATGGTCTTATCCATGTAAAAAACTGATTCCTGACTCTTTTTTCCTTCCTGCTTTCAGTGTAAACTGGACTCTGAATAGATTCCTGTCAATCAAGGCGTTTGGTCTGATTTATTTCTTTTTGGCATCTTCTTGTCGTTAACGAGCAATAAAGTGTTTCACATGAGAGTCTGAGGTCTGATAGTGGATGGATGGATGGATGGATGGATGGATGGATAGATGTTTTGATGGATGGATGGATGTTTTGATGGATGGATGGATGGATGTTTTGATGGATGGATGGATGGATGGATGTTTTGATGGATGGATGGATGGATGGATGTTTTGATGGATGGATGGATGGATGAATGGATGGATGGATGGATGGATGTTTTGATGGATGGATGGATGGCTGGCTGCCTGGCTGGCTGTTTTGCTGGCTGGCTGTTTTGCTGGCTGTGCTGGCTTTTTTGCTGGCTGGCTGGCCTGCCTGGATGGCTGGCTGGCTGTTTTGCTCGCTGGCTGGCTGGCTGGCTGCCTGCCTGCCTGGCTGGCTGGCTGGCTGCCTGCCTGCCTGCCTGGCTGGCTGGCTGGATGGATGTTTTGATAGATGGATGGATGGATGAATGAATGGATGGATGGATGGATGAATGGATGGATGTTTTGATGGATGGATGGATTGATGGATGGATGGATGGATGGATGAATGGATGGATGGATGGATGTTTTGATAGATGGATGGATGGATGAATGAATGGATGGATGGATGGATGAATGGATGAATGGATGAATGGATGGATGGATGAATGGATGGATGAATGGATGGATGGATGGATGTTTTGATAGATGGATGGATGGATGAATGAATGGATGGATGGATGAATGGATGAATGGATGGATGGATGAATGGATGGATGGATGGATGGATGGATGGATGGATGGATGTTTAGATAGATAGATAGATAGATAGATAGATAGATAGATAGATAGATAGATAGATAGATAGATAGATAGATCTTCGCTCCATCTGATCAGCATCCAGCTCTTCCCATCAATCCACCTTCTCCCTCCTTCTCTTTAACCCCCCCCCCCCCCTCGTCTTTAGGTCCGATCTCTCCGTCCCGTCCGCCTGCTTCATCTGTCCGTTACCACGGGAACAGCAGCCTGTGCCGTTGTCTTTCTATCACCTGCCGGTCGGTCGCCTGATAAGGTGCAGGAAAGCACTGTAAAGTGCTGTAAAGCGTCGTGAAGCGTCGTTCTTCAATAGCAGCGTAGAACACGGCTTTCTTTGATGCTCCGTCTTTCACAGCCGGTCCTGAAGCAGCGATGGAGGTCGTCTCACCTCCACCATGTTTGGCTTCAGATGAAGTTCTGTTTCTGAAAAGCCGTGTTTCCGTCCTACACCTCTGCATCTTTTTGGTAAAGCGGGAGGGCTCTTTGTTTTCTGTTCCGGTCAGCATCGGTCCTGGATCTCTCCCATGGCGTTTCCCATTTTTCCCGCTACGATCTTGTCCCTCTGCACTAAATCACAATTTTCACACGTTGAGTTTTAGTGCTGATCCAGCCAGTCTACAAACGTAAATCTCTCTTTTGAACATCTCAGTTTGATCGGTGGAAAGATTTCCATTTTTCCCCCCCGTCTCTCCCTTCCCTTGTTGAATCGTGACCTCTGACCTTACCTGAGGCAGTGAGGCCTGCAGAGCTTCAGATGTTCTGGGTTCTTCAGGGACCTCCCGGGTGAGTCGGCCATGTTTTCTTGGGAAGGTTCTCTGCGGTTCCATGTTTTCTCCATGGATCTTCTCACTGTGGTTCTCTGGAGTCTCAGAAATGTCTCTGTAACTCTTCCTGGACTGATGGACATCCGCGGCGTTCTGTTCTTTCGTTTCTTCGGATCGGGATCTTCTAGCCTACTTCATGCTGTCAGACTGGTTCTGTTTAAGGGACCGGGTCGGGTAGTAATCAGGCCTGGGGGCGGCCGTCTATCAAAACATCCATCCATCCATCCATCCATCCAACGAGCCAGTTATCCATCCATCTACTCATCCGTCCATCCGGATTTACAGCCGTTAGAACCAAGAGACGACAAACTGGTTTCACTTAAGACACTGGATGAGTTGGAAACGATCATCCGTCTATCTATCTATCTATCTATCTATCTATCTATCTATCTATCTATCTATCTAATCATTCATCCATCCATCCGTCCATCTGTCAATGTGTCCATCAATCCGTCCATCCATCCATCCGTCTGTCTGTCTGTCTGTCTATCTATCTCTCCATCCATCCATCCATTTATCCATCCTTCCGTCTATCCGTCCATCTATCTATCTATCTATCTATCTATCTATCTATCTATCTATCTGTCTGTCCATCCGTCCATCTATCTATCTATCTATCTATCTATCTATCTATCTATCTGTCTGTCCATCCGTCCATCTATCTATCTATCTATCTATCTATCTATCTATCTATCTATCTATCTATCTGTCTGTCCATCCGGGTCAGTTTTGTTCACTTTTTTCTCCTTAATAAAGGAAATAATAAATTTAAAACAGCTTTTTTTATTTAATCAGGTGTTTTTTTCTGACTGCAGACCTGAATTATTTAATTGCACAAACTGAAGGAATCTATCTGGGGGACACGTCCGTCATAATTATGTCCATTTCTTCATATTCGGTGCTGCCGACACCCTCTGTGACCCCTCCTCCTCCGGCGCCACCTCTTCCTCTCTCACCCTCCCAGTTTTGATTTTATCGTCCTCCTTATTTTATAATACCTCCACACTTTGTCTTTTCCTCCTCTGTAATTTTTTTTCTCTCCAATTTTTGCTTTTACCCGACTCCCTGCTCCACCGCTCTCTGTCCCTTTCTTTGGAGAAATCAATGCTTATTCTCTCTATAGGAGGTCAGAGGGGTGCAGGTGCTGGTATCCTGGCTTTTCAATTACCAGCAGCCTGCAGTTACACACACACACACACACACACACACACACACACACACACACACACACACACACACACACACACACACACACACACACTTCTCATCCTGCAACCCCCCTCCTGTACTCCCTGAGCCGACAGGCCACGGCCGCAGAATAAAGATTTCAAAATAAAAGAAGGGCTTGGGTGTTGGAGAAGGAGAAAAGCGGAGCGACGGAGGAAGGCAGATTGAATCAGAGGAAGACATCAGGACACAAAGGTGAGACACACGGACTCCTGAAATGTCATCAGCCACGCTTCGGTGCCGCCGATCCAAACCGAGCCGAGGAGCAGATGCTGCACCGGTTTGTGTTAGCGTTCGTCCAGGTCGCACAGGTCACCCCACGTAATTTACCGGCCACACATGAAACACCCAAAGGGATGTTTAAACGCGCTCAGAGACATTCACCACGCTGCACAGCCTGCTGTAGCTCCGCCCCTAATTCACAAAGCAGGTAGCTCTAAAGACACGCCGATGCAAACAGGCTTTTATCAAGTTACTGATCCCACCGTTTAAACGGCCTGAGGTCCTGGTTTGACCTGCAGAGCATTTTTACTCTTCATCTCACCCAGTGGTGGTTCTAGACCAAATTTACCAGGGGGGCCAAGGTGGGGCCAGTGTTTTTTCACAGGGGCACAGAACAAAACAATAAAAAAAACAACAATAAAATGGCAACATTTAACTGTGGAATAATATTAAGTGAGCCACTTGTGGCTCTGGAACTGCAGTTTTCAGACCCCTGATCTAGCAGTTGAATACTTTGCCCCCAGCTCAATACAGCTAAAGCTAAACGTGAAACATCTTAAGTTTTAAATTCTTTTTAAGTAGAGTAAAACTGTATAGGTAAAAAAATAATAATAATATTGATTATTTATCATATCAGTTATGGTTTCTTTGCCATTGCAAATAATTATGAGAAGTGTATTTAATATCATGTCTTTAGTACAGGGGCCATAACAGGGGCCAGGACCATTTCTACAGGGGCATGGGCCCCTGTTGGCCCCTGTCTAGAACCGCCCCTGATCTCACCACACATGAACACATGACTTAAGGCTTTTATCATTAATGTGACGCGTCTACAGGTGTGTCTGGTTCTCACCTTAAAGCCTTTGTCATTGTCAGAGTCTCAAACTGAAACACAGGTTTTTACAGAGCAGTTGATTATGGGACATACCATCTTTCTATTTTTATTAAACCCTTGTTAAAATAAATGAATGTAACTACAAGCAACCAGTTATGGTTGTTGTTTCTTATTAGCTTGACTGAATCCCAGTTAATGTTGGTTTTCAGGAGTTTAAAGTCTGGAGTGGATCTTCCTGCTCCTGTTACCAGGCAGAAAGAGCCACGGCTGACCATCTAGGTCGTTTTCTTTTGGTTCCTTTTGTCTAAAAACCACATAAACACATGGACACATTTTCTCTTACAGGATTCCTAAAAGACACTGCAGCCGGCGGGTTGTGATTTCACCAAACAAACGGTATAACAGCGAGGAAAAAAGTCACGATTCAAACTTCCTTAAGTAATATTAAGGTCCTAAATATCTGAAAATGAGTTTGTCCAACTAGATCTTTTAAACTTCTGATGTTTTTTTCCTACTCATCTAACACTAAACTTGTTGTTTTTAGACTGTTGATGTACTTGTGAAGCACTTTGCTCCACTATTGTTGTGTTTAAACAAAGGTTGGTTATCCTGAATTATCTCAGTAGTTATGCTGCTGGAGGACATTAGGACCACTTCCCCTCACTTTGCTACATTCTCCTACTGCTCTCCAGTGTTTATGTTTGCTGTTTTTTTTAGGTTTTAACTTTATAAACTCTCTGTTTTCACCTGGCCTGGCGTTCTGTTTCACTGCAACAGCATCCAGGAGTTCTCTAAAGGAGAACATGAAGTTCTCGTTTAGAGAACTCCTGGATGAAGCCACCAATGGAGCTAGTCTGCCATTAGCCAATGGTGCAGCATGGTGGTGGCAGCTTCATGGTGTGGGGACGCTAATTTTCAACCAGGACAGGGGAGCTCACAGGAAGATGGGAAGAAAATCTGAAAACTCGTGTATCATTTTGTTTTGCCTTCAGTTACCTGTTGCCTTGTATCCACTGCAAAGCCTAGCATTGAGGTTTGTGGTTGTAACATGTCACAATGTAAAAGTTGAGCAAGACGACTGGAAATCTGGGTGTGAAAAAGTAAATTATTTTGAATTTCGAAACAGGTAGAATATAAGTTTCTTCTCTTTCTTCTCAAATCGGCCAAATGCCACATATCCTGTTTAAAACCATGTTATTTTGTCCCGTTCTTTGTTTAAACATTTGCTGACAACGATTTATGGGCCTAAAATTGGTACAGTGCTGGACAGAAACTGAGCAATAAACCACCTAAACCTGCTTTGATACGGAGTGTTATGAAATACAACAGCTGCTAAAGGCAAGGCGGGTTTATTTATGCATCATCAGCTGTATTCAAGGCAGTTTAAAGGGATTTACTGGACGTCAAAGGAAGGACAGAAAGAAAACTACAGAAAAGGACAAGATGGTAAAATGCTGAAATTACCGGCAGAGAGAAAGAAGTTTATTTGTTGAGATTATTTGATCAAAAGCTGATGTTAGAAGATGTTTTGAGTCCTGATTTGGTTTCTGCACATCTCAGGTTTTCAGGCAGTTTGGTCCAGAGCCGAGGAGCTTAGACACCAAAAGCCTCCGTTTGATAAGGATGCAAATCTATACGAAACCGATTTTTGACAAATTATTAAACAAATGGGCAGAAAATGCAGCAGTTAAACAACACCGCAGCATGATGCTTCCACCACCGTGTTTCAGCGTCGCTACGCCTCAGCTGTGCTCCTCCAGATGTTCTTCAGTTCAACATCTGTCTCGTCTGACCATCAAACCGTTCTCCAGAAGACAATTTTACTAATTACAGGAAGGTTTGGCTGCTTGAAAGGCCCAATATTCAAAAAATAGAAGAGACAGTTTGCACACAGTACAAAGGTGAGACAAGAGAACCAGAGAAGGTCACAGAAACCCCCAAACAGAGAAGATGAACGGGAGAAAACGTCGCAGAGAGGACGGAGGAGGAGAGGAAGGAGCAGACGAATAACTGGAGGAAAACAAAACGAGGAGAGGAACTGGACGAGGAGTGAATTAATTGCTGGAAGAGAAATGAAAATCATCCGGAGAGAGGATGGAGGAGGAGATGGATGAGGGCGGGGGGGGGGGGGGGGGGGGTTAGAAAATCTTTGACAAAAACGAGCAGGAGATGAAGAGATATGAGGGAGAGCAGCGAGGAGAAAAGAGAACAAAAATGAAATGAAAGATTGTTGCTGGCTCAGACGCGGGGGGGGGGGGGGGGTGGTGGTGGAGGAGGCGGAGGGGGAAATAAAAAGGGGGGAGGGTGGCCGCCCTCGGGGGTTATTGGGTCGTGGACAGCCAATCTCTCTCAGCTTAATCAACAGCAGCAGAGGTGATTGCAACACCGCAGGGGACTGCTGGGAAAAAAAGGGATGGGGGGTGAGATAGGGATGAATGGGAAGGTCTGGAGATGGAGGAGGAGGAGGAGGAGGAGGAGGGAGGATGGAGGGAGGATGGAGGGAGGATGGAGGGAGGATGGGGGACAGCAGAGAGGGAAGATGAGCCAAAGATTGGAAAAAAAAAGGTAAAAATGGGCGTGAGGACAGAAGGAGATGAGCAGCAGGAAAGGAAAAGGAAGATTGGAAAAGATAACGGAGAGAAAAGAGGAGCAGAGGGAAGATGAGAGGAAGATGACAGAACAGCAGAAAAACAAGGGATGGAAGAAAAAAAGATGGAGAGATATTAAGGGAAACAGGGAAGGAAAGAGAACAAAAGGTGCAGGAAACCAAGATGGAAGAACATCTGATTATGGGCAAAAGGAAGCAGAAAGTCTGAATGAAGACATAAAAGACATAAAAACATTAAATGACTTCAGAGGAAAAACTGATTTTTAAACAGAAAAATTAAAATGAAACAAAAAAGGTGCTGAAAGAAGAAACCAGGGATGACAAATTAAAAAAAAGGATATAATTAAAGATGGCACAATAGCTTTAATAAACCAAATATTAAAAATAGAACATACAGAACTAATATATTTGCAGAAATAAAATCCTGGTTTTCATATCAGAGAGTAAAATATAGATATAAATTGTTAAGAGTCACGGCTGATACTGAAACCACAGCATGATGCCACCACCACCGTGCTTCACAGCGTTCTCACATTTCTTCTCGTTGTCACCAAACGGCCCCACGGCACGGTGTTGGCACAGGACAGGTAGACCATGGACAGGTAAACCAGGTAGATCATGGACAGGTAAACCTGCTGCACTGATGTTCTGGGAGTTCCCACTTCATGGAGGATTCTGGGTTGTTACTGAACATCCACAACAATGTCCTTTCTGCTACGGCGGGCAGTTTGGGTCGGATAGTCCAACAGGACAATTATCTCAAACATTCAAACTGTTTTAGGGATGGATAAAGCAGGAGGACAAAGCTGTCCTGCTTCCAGACCCTGAACCCTGCTGAAAATGTTTAGTTTATGCCTAAAAGCAGATTCTGGACCACAAAACCAACCAGCTATTGTCTATATTTATTATCCCTGTCCACATCAGTAATTAGCCTGGACAGGTCTGCCAGTCCATCACAGGGAGACCCAGAGACAAACAATCATTATTTTAATCAATTATTTTAACTAGTCATGGTTTGGGGTGCGGTAGGAAGCAGGAGTGCCTGAAGACACCCCAACAAAAAGGCCCAGTCTGGGATTAGAACCCTAAACCTTCTTGCTGCAAGGCAGCAACGCTAATTGTGCCCGAGACCAAAGTTTAGAGGAGCTCTGCCAAGTCTTGAAAGAATGGTACCAGAACCTCTATAATAGATCCAAAATGTGATCAAGTTGTCCATTGTGGTTAATCGTCATATTTAAATCTGCATGTATAATTTTGACCGTGTTGATTCTAGGAAACCCAAAATAATGTAATTTCTCTCAATTCTTGTTTTTAAAGATTATTGCAGTTGAATATTTTACAATGATTCCACTGAGGAAAGGCTGGCAATGCCTAGAGAAACCACCAGGGGGCGTAGTGGCGTCCCCATGAGGGGCAGCAAAAAAACAGAGAATTCTCCACATTAGAAAACATTGATTGGATCTGATTGGACTCGTATTATTGGCTGCAGCATGAACCCCCAGCAAGGCAGACCAGGATAGCACCAAAACTCAGGCTTTAGTCAATCCATAAAATAAATGTCCCCGTTTCATGTGGTTTGCATCAACTGACCTGTTTTTTTTTTTTTATTTTCCTCTGAAAATCATCCAAGGTTTTAACCTATTTGATGTTAATTAAATACACGTAAAGCATCTATTTGTACTCATGGAGACATTTGAGAATGTGATCCTGCAATGTATGACTAGCATAACACGAGCTCTACAAAATATACATGCAGCATATACATGCAGCTTGGATAAATAATCATCCAAAAAACATTTTTAATAATACATTTTTATTGTGAAGGAAGACTTGCAATGTGTAACTTCAGTATTTATACCATGTCTTGAAATTCATACAGCAACAGAAGAAAAAAAAAAAAAATCTAGCAATTTCAACAAAATATGTTTTTGGACTTTTAACTTGTACTGTATACTTACATTACTTTAAAGACATGGTTTATGTACATTGGAACGCAATAAATAAATCCAAATAGTAAAAAAAAAAAAAAAAACTACCTAAATTACACTTGTTGCAACAATTCATTTTCAGCTACAACACAGAGTTAAATTAGGAAACACAGACCCCTCAGAGATATTCTGTTGTGACCTGAACACTTAACAGCGTGCATCTAAATATTACACTGGAAAAGTAGCTTTTCAGAATATGCAGGGTTATTTTATTAATATCATAATAATTAACCTGGATGCAATATTTTACCAGCTTAGCATTGGTTTAGCAGGGGAGGGAAACAAACTTGTAGCATTTTTTATAATTTGATAATTGCTCCTTTGGCTTGATTTCTTAATGAAAGGGGCCTAGTGATGTATGAAAAAAAATAAAAATAAAATCCAACAGACACGTTTAAAACAAAGATCTTTGCAAACATCCTAAGACAATACTCACATCACCCAATTTTAGAAAAAACAAGAGGTGGCTAACACAGCCAGTGGAAGAACAATGACAGACAATTCTGTGCGTATATAAGTATCAAGAAAAGTACAATAAATCACTCATAGTGCTAAACTTAGCTGTCAGTGAACTTAAAATATGCCGTCATGGGTATTTTTAATAAATGCGAAACTTCGAAAACCGCTCAAAAGGCTTTTAAATAACGTTCCGTCTTTCCCAGAAATAAGGACTTATAAGCATAGACAGCTATAGTAAAGGTAGCACATGTTGGCTTAATTAATGTTACTAAAAAAGGAAAACAAATGATTTTTAAGTGTTGAAGGCTAAATTATTAGATATTAGAAACAACTTTGTACATAATACTTTAAATATCTATCAGTTATTCTCTTCAAACGAGCAAAACGTAGTTAGCTTATAGTTTTCTAAGCCTTTTCAATTTGCTAACAGTAAGCTAAACGACTCATCAGTTAGTAAAGCTTTTTTCATTAAACCACATTTTGTCTATTATATTAGCTTACTACAAGCTAAACTGTTTCTTATTTTAAGCTAGAGATAATCTTTTACGTTAACCTGCAGAAATGTAAATCTTTTCAGCTAATTTACTGTCATGTAGCTTTAGCTTACTCCATGCTAAACCTTTCTGGACCTGTTACTTTGACGTTAGTTTGCGTTTCTGATTTCAAGCAGCCATGTAAATAATTTCACCCAACTTATTGAACTGTTATTTAGGCCGTTCCAGTAAGTAAGCTAAGCCTTTTACAGCATAACAAACTCTTTGGTTTTCTTGATGTTAGCCAAAATCTTCTGGTTAGCTTACAGTTATCTATATCTTATTCTAAATTAAACCTTTTTAGTTAGCTGGACATTAGCTTAACCCTTTCAATTAGCTGAAGTATTTGAGCCTTTTTAATCTTTTCACTGCTAGCTTACAGATAGTTTAACCTTTTAATTAAGTTGCTGCTGGCTAAAGGTTTACTATAAGCAAAGATTATTAGCTTACAACTAAAATGTTTAGGTTAGCCAAACACTTTCAGTTTACCGTCTGTTAAATCTTTGCAGCTAATGTTGGGTATTTTCACTCGAGTTGCAGCTAGCTAGCTAGCTAGCTAGCTAACTAGCTGCAACGTGAGCTAGCTGTGGACCTGAGAACGTGAGCTAGCTGCAGCTAGCTAGCTGAGGTTAATTACATTAGCTGACTACCAGCCAAGTCTTTTCCACAGGCTTTCAGCAGTCTAAACATTTTAAGTTAGCTTTCTGTTAGCTAGATCTTTTCAGTTAGCTTGTTAGGTAAATGTTCTCAGTTAGCGTGCAGCAGGCTGTTTTACTGTTAGCTAAACCTTTTCAGCTTGTTCACCCGATCTGAGCATTTTCACTTCAAAAAGAGCTATAGCACTGAGCAAGAGCATCAAACTCCCATGTTCTATAATCTTGAATTTAAACACCGTAAAGGGGAAAAAGCATCCGGAACCCTGCGGTGGGTCTCATCGATTTACACGGCTCTGTTGACGCCATTAACGCACGTTGGACGCGTCTTGTGGAAGGGCGCCAAGGCAAAACAGATGACTGGAATTCAGCCGATCATTTTATCAGCACATTCAACGCTGGACGGTGTGTGTTGGAGGACCAGTCGGACGATTATTTAACAAAAAATAACAGAAGCATTTGTCGACAAGCATCACACGCCACTGATGAGGGTTTCTCTTCAAGCTGCCAAAGGCTCAGGTCACAGCAGGAACAAGCAAATCCTGATGCAATCCCAGCTTTTTACTTAAGCAAAGTCTAGTTTCTGCTTATCCAGTGTATAAAAAAGGCACAACGTTGTGTCATAAAGTAAAAAAAAATTAGGGAGCCAAAAGTTTTTATACACTGGATCGGAGGTTAAAGCCTGCGGGATGTTTTAGAGCTGCAACAAATAATGCAGACTTGAAATGAACTTATTGGAAAAGGCTCCAGAGGAACCTACAGTAGCTGTTGTTAATTGATGGAACGGTGCTTGGATAAATTAAAAAAAAACTAGGCATGAGAGATTTAAAAAAAAAAGAATCTCAAAGAAATGAAAGTGTCGATTCTTTTATCTACACAGACTTCAACTAAAGGAAATCTGTAAAACCCATCCAGTAACTACCTCCTGCTTATTCCAGCGGGATGAACTGTGCTCGTAGATGAACAGAAGTTCGTTAGCGTCTCCAGAGTTTGCCCACTTGAAGGCGTGAGCTCGCTTCTATGAGAGCTTCTGGCTAGCAAAGAAGGCCTTGGTCTCTCCGCAGGTTGGGTTGGTGCACAGCGGGCAGCGCAGGGTCAGCTGGCGGGAACACGGCTCGTTGGACTTCAGGTGGGACTGGACCAGATCTGCCAGAGCCTGGACACAACCCATGACAGACGGGTCTGTTAATACCGGATTTGTACAAACATTTCAAAACATCCCGATGGTTTCTTGATGTTTGGTGCATAAACGACTAATGTCACTCTCCACTGCCTCCTAGTGTCCAGGTAGTGTTTCTCCACCTGGACGCCAGGAGGCAACTCTCCATCAACACGCTGTTGTTGCAGCTGCAAATATTTGTACCGTGATTTTCAGACTATAAGTTGCCCTTTTCCTCATAGTTTGGTCCATTCTGCGACTTACAGTCAGGTGCGACATATATCAATTTTAAATGGTAAATCATAATGACCAATGTGTACCAAGGAGTAAACATTACCGTCTAATGGCCACAAGAGGGCGCTCTAGGCTTGTGAAAACTATCTGCTGCTCCTGTAGCACTTAAAAATGAATTAAAACATTAACTTATAAACAACAAAGGCTGATTTCAGTGTCATTCACGCAGCGGAGCGTTGCGTGGTGCAGCTCAAAGGACCCAGATGGCGACAACTTCGCTGAAACGCGTCAGCTTTATGTCGTACTGTTAGCTTAGCATGTAGCACTGTTACGGTCACGGTCGAATTTAGGCGTAATTAGACCGAAACGCTCTAAAGTGAACTTTCCCAGTTGGAGTTGGAGGCTTTTTATGCTAATTTACCCCCTTCAACCTCCCAGGTATGTTCCATAATATTCAGCCGATTGTGATTGCAGCGGTATAATTGAATAAGCTGCTTTACCAGATTAAATGTCAGCTTTTAGTCTTGGAATGTTTGAAATAAATTTCTAAATAAACTTGACTTACAGTCCGGTGCAATTTGGTGGTAATTTGCTGAAGTTTTGATGTAAATGGTACATAAAGCTAAAAAAGGGGATGACTGAAACTAACAGAAGATATGCTGAAACTGTCTAACCATCGTCTAAAGTTCTCATGTCCACATGTGAAGCGTAGAACCTATAATGTTGGTTGAGGTATGCTTTGGGTCTTGCTGAAAGTCTTTTTATTTTCAGCTTTCTTGCAGAAGCCTGAAGGTTTTGTACCACCACAGACGGGGATTTGAACCCTCACTATTCTTTCCACATTCACCCAGGCTTCAGTTCCCCGGGTACCACCATAGTTTCATCAAACCGTCCCACATCCTCGCATCAACAAGGAGTTTTCTTGTTTTACAGCAATTTGAACAGAATGTTTTTTGCTTCTTTTTTTTTTTTGCAAGAACATGCTTCAGTCTTTAAGGTGACAGCAAAGGTTTAAAGGGTTCTAAAACGATCCAACTTGGTCTCATCATATGAACCTTAGATTTTAACCAGGAATATGAGGACTTTTTATGACATTAGGTAATTTTGTTCCAGAAGCTGCGAGAAATAATTACGATTTTGGGGAAATTTAGGGGTTAATAATCCCTGAAACGATTAAACTTGAACAAGGTTGTAATCTGAAGGAAGGTTTCTAAAAAATATGAGCCTCCATCCTCGGCCAGGCCTCGCTCTGCAGACCCTGATGAACGCATTTTTCTTTATTTTCCAGCAGCAGCTCACAAAGAAACTAAAAGCGTGCCGAGGAAACCATCCTTCAGTAACTACCAACTAATCATCCTCTGGATATTGATTTCCTCGCCGGCCGACACTCGGAGACTTGGTGAGGGGTCTCTGAGCGCAGCGGGCCCGAGCAGCCGGCCAGCCGGGCCGTTCAGTTCTACTGTAGTCAGCTTGAAAGGTTCCCATTGATCTGAAGCCTCGCTTTAATAAAGGCGGCACGCTGCTGCAGCTGGACGGGCCGCCTGATGGGAGGAAGGCTGACCACGCTCACAGCGTCTCCTGTGTGCTCACCCTGTATCCTTCCTTTAGGTTTTCAGCTAAAACTCTTAATTACCGATTAAATATGCAGCTGATTGAGGTGGAAGCAGATGAGTCAGTTCCAGTTGGAAAACTACGACTAATCCAGTTTAAAATGGCTTTTATCCCCCCAAATTATTCTTATTTTTTATTAGAAATAATTTTGTTTCAGTTTTTAAGAGTAGAAATAACATTTGTCTGTTTTAATTAAAGCTTTTGTAAAAAAAAATAAAAAAATGTTAACTGGTTAACTTAATAAAAACAAGAATAAAGTTTTTTTGTGCATAAATGTGAGGCTGTAATGATATTTAATTATTTCCAACCAGCTCACAAATCAGAATATCATCATCAGCAAGTTAATTGGATTCAAAAAGTGAACTTGTGTAATTCATTTGTTATTTTAAGGTTACTTTAAAGGACAACTGCTTTTATTCCCCCAGATTATTCTTATTTTTCCTTATAATTAATTTTGTTTCAGTTTTTAAGAGTAAAAATAACAGATTTGTCTGTTTTATTGAAAGCTTTTGTAAAAATAATAATAATTTTTATCTGGTCAACTTAATAAAAACAAGATTAAAGTTTTTTTTGCATAAATGTGAGGCTGTAATTATATTTAATTATTTCCAACCAGCTCAAAAACCTGTCAGGAAATCAGAATATCATCATCGGCAAATTAATTGGATTCAAAAAGTGAATTTATGTAATTTATTTGTTATTTTAAGGTTATTTTAAGGTTACTTTAAAGGACAACTGCTTTTATTCCCCCAGATTATTCTTATTTTTCCTTATAATTAATTTTGTTTCAGTTTTTAAGAGTAAAAATAACAGATTTGTCTGTTTTATTGAAAGCTTTTGTAAAAAAAAATAATAATAATTTTTATCTGGTCAACTTAATAAAAACAATAATAAAGTTTTTTTTTGCATAAATGTGAGGCTGTAATTATATTTAATTATTTCCAACCAGCTCACAAACCTGTCAGGAAATCAGAATATCATCATCGGCAAATTAATTGGATTCAAAAAGTGAATTTATGTAATTTATTTGTTATTTTAAGGTTATTTTAAGGTTACTTTAAAGGACAACTGATTTTATTCCCCCAGATTATTCTTATTTTTCCTTATAATTAATTGGTTTCAGTTTTTAAGAGTAAAAATAATAGATTTGTCTGTTTTATTTAAAGGTTTTGTAAAAACAAAAAAACCAACAACAACATAAAACCAAATGTAACTGGTCAATTTAATAAAAACAAGAATAACCTTTTTGGTGTAGAAGCTAATGCATAAATGTCAGGCTGTAATGATATTTAATTATTTCCAACCTGCCCACAAACCTGTCAGAAAATCAGAATATCATCATTAGCAAAGTTCAGTAATTGGGTTCAAAAAGTGAACTCGTGTAATTTATTTGTTATTTTAAAGGACAGCAGCTTAAGGCAAATAAAAAGTTAAAACTCTGTCACAAAGAAAATGAGCTGAGAGAATTATGAAATTATTCTCTACACAGAAAAGTCACGCTGACACACGTCCAGAAGACGGCCGCTGAAGCCGGCTGTTCAGACGACTACATCCAGGCATATTGATGGAAAGTTGAGTGGAAGGAAAAACTGGAGAAGAAAAAGATGCATAACTGCAGCTGTGAGCCCAGGTGTGACAGCTGCCTTCAGATGCCTGATCTATGGCGTATTGTCCTTCCACTCAACTTTCCAATAAAATGCTTAGATACAAACGTTTGAAATTACCATTGTTTGCTGGTTTATATAAGAGTTTCACTTTGTTATTTCTTTAGTTTGGTTGTTTTATTTAAACTTGTGGATTTTCACCCATCTTAACCGAGCGGCTGCTTTTTGTCAGCTTACTACTTTCATGTAAAACCTTTAATGATGATCTGGTAGCAAACACTGAGCTTTCATTTCTGTTGCAGAGAAATAAAAACGATTTAATTTCTGCGTTTCTCCCACTAAACTCGTTTCTCATTTTCGAGTTAATTTCCTTCACAGCGCATTTAGAGTGTTTGCTAATTGTTGATCAGTTTGAAGAGTGACTGAAGAACGAAGTGTGAGGAGATAAAGACGCACCCTCATGAAGAGCGGGTTTCCGTTCAGCGACTCTGCTCTCCTGATGTTCTCCACGCCGCACTGCAGACAGAACAAAGAACAGAAACACCTTTATTCGATTTAGATCAGACCCCAAATAAAACCTGCAAACTTTAATTTTTTTAAGGTTTTTTATTCAGGCTTGAAGAGTTTCTGATTGACTACAAGAAAGCGACTCTGGAGCGATCCAGGTGAGTTTCTTAAGTCCTCACTAAGACTAAGAACGTAGAGAACATGGACCCGGTTCTGAAGTCCTTCCACTAAGACTAAGAACGTAGAGAACATGGACCCGGTTCTGAAGTCCTTCCACTAAGACTAAGAACGTAGAGAACATGGACCCGGTTCTGAAGTCCTTCCACTAAGACTAAGAACGTAGAGAACATGGACCCGGTTCTGAAGTCCTCACTAAGACTAAGAACGTAGAGAACATGGACCCGGTTCTGAAGTCCTTCCACTAAGACTAAGAACGTAGAGAACATGGACCCGGTTCTGAAGTCCTCACTAAGACTAAGAACGTAGAGAACATGGACCCGGTTCTGAAGTCCTTCCACTAAGACTAAGAACGTAGAGAACATGGACCCGGTTCTGAAGTCCTTCCACTAAGACTAAGAACGTAGAGAACATGGACCCGGTTCTGAAGTCCTCACTAAGACTAAGAACGTAGAGAACATGGACCCGGTTCTGAAGTCCTTCCACTAAGACTAAGAACGTAGAGAACATGGACCCGGTTCTGAAGTCCTCACTAAGACTAAGAACGTAGAGAACATGGACCCGGTTCTGAAGTCCTTCCACTAAGACTAAGAACGTAGAGAACATGGACCCGGTTCTGAAGTCCTTCCACTAAGACTAAGAACGTAGAGAACATGGACCGGGTTCTGAAGTCCTTCCACTAAGACTAAGAACGTAGAGAACATGGACCCGGTTCTGAAGTCCTCACTAAGACTAAGAACGTAGAGAACATGGACCCGGTTCTGAAGTCCTCACTAAGACTAAGAACGTAGAGAACATGGACCTGGTTCTGAAGTCCTCACTAAGACTAAGAACGTAGAGAACATGGACCCGGTTCTGAAGTCCTCACTAAGACTAAGAACGTAGAGAACATGGACCCGGTTCTGAAGTCCTCACTAAGACTAAGAACGTAGAGAACATGGACCCGGTTCTGAAGTCCTCACTAAGACTAAGAACGTAGAGAACATGGACCCGGTTCTGAAGTCCTCACTAAGACTAAGAACGTAGAGAACATGGACCCGGTTCTGAAGTCCTCACTAAGACTAAGAACGTAGAGAACATGGACCCGGTTCTGAAGTCCTCACTAAGACTAAGAACGTAGAGAACATGGACCCGGTTCTGAAGTCCTCACTAAGACTAAGAACGTGGAGAACATGGACCCGGTTCTGAAGTCCTCACTAAGACTAAGAACGTAGAGAACATGGACCCGGTTCTGAAGTCCTCACTAAGACTAAGAACGTAGAGAACATGGACCCGGTTCTGAAGTCCTCACTAAGACTAAGAACGTAGAGAACATGGACCCGGTTCTGAAGTCCTCACTAAGACTAAGAACGTAGAGAACATGGACCCGGTTCTGAAGTCCTCACTAAGACTAAGAACGTAGAGAACATGGACCCGGTTCTGAAGTCCTCACTAAGACTAAGAACGTAGAGAACATGGACCCGGTTCTGAAGTCCTTCCACTAAGACTAAGAACGTAGAGAACATGGACCCGGTTCTGAAGTCCTTCCACTAAGACTAAGAACGTAGAGAACATGGACCCGGTTCTGAAGTCCTCACTAAGACTAAGAACGTAGAGAACATGGACCCGGTTCTGAAGTCCTTCCACTAAGACTAAGAACCTAGAGAACATGGACCCGGTTCTGAAGTCCTTCCACTAAGACTAAGAACGTAGAGAACATGGACCCGGTTCTGAAGTCCTCACTAAGACTAAGAACGTAGAGAACATGGACCCGGTTCTGAAGTCCTTCCACTAAGACTAAGAACGTAGAGAACATGGACCCGGTTCTGAATTAGCACCTAAATACATCACAGACTTGTTATCAGGGCATCAACCCTCCAGACCACTCAGGTCTTCTGGCTCCAGCCTGCTCTGCAGAACCAGAACCAGAACCAGAACCAGACATGGAGAAGCAGCATTTAGTTCCTATGCTCCACTGATCTGGAACAAACTCCCAAAAAACTGTAAAAGTGCTGAAAGCCTGAGTTCCTTTAAATCCAGATTAAAAACACATTTGTTCAGGACTTTAACTGTTCTAGTTAAACTGTTCTACTGAAACATCATTAGTTTAACTTTGTAGTCCAACTGTTTTTAAAATAATTAATATTTGCTTCTGTGTTTTATTTTTTTCCTACATTTTATTCCTACTTGCTTTTATTCTGCTATATTTTAATCACGTAAAGCACTTTGCGTTGTGTTTGTACTGAAATGTGCTACACAGATAAATTTGCCTAATAAAGTCCCTGCCAGCCTAAATTTAAAGTAACTTTAATGATTATCCAAATGTTCTCCATCTGTTTCTGGCGCCTTCATTTGGTAGGTGACCCGTTTGGGTTCCCATGCGGCCGTAGAAGCAGGCAGAACCTGGGTCTGCGTCCAGCCCTCACCTCCTCTCCCAGCACCTGAGCGTACTCGATGTCCAGCTCATGCAGCGTCTCGATGTGATCGGACGTGAAGGCGATGGGCACCAGCAGGATGTTCTTCTTCCCTCGCTCGCTCAGACCTTTGATCACGTCGTCGGTCTGCGGGCCGAGCCACGCCATGGGTCCCACCTGAAAGGCCAAACACAGCAGAGTCCGCTGAACATGTGGCGCCACCTGGTGGAGACCAGTGACCACAGCATGGCTGGGTAAAGGAGCACCGAGGCAGCAACAGGAACCCATCAGCAGCTTTTAGAAGAATCTAAGCGGCCCGCTTCACCCACCCTGGACTGCCACACCAGTCTGTAGGGGTTACAGTGTCCCAGCCTCTCCATGACCCGCTGCACCGTGGCCCCCACCTCCTGGGGGTACGGATCGCCTCTGTTCACAACCTGCAGGGACAAACCAAGAGGAACAGGAAGCGCATCAGAAACGGCGATGGGACTACAGACATATATACGTAGACGCGTCATAGGGCGCAGGTTCACACGTCAACGTCACCGCCATATTGTATGTGGCAGAAAAAAGTTGAGTTCTGTTATTGTGAACGTGAATATAAATATGTATATAACGATCAATTTGTTAAATCTAAACATTGCGGTCTTCATTATTTCATAAAACCGTGTCACATGTGAACGTTTAGGAACAGACTTTTTGGGGGAGTATTAAAGAGGTAAAATTAATAATATAAGAAAAAAAAAGTCCTAGGTCAACAGGCCCAGGATGAAACTTACAGCCATGGGCAGCGAATGAGCCGAGAACAAAATGACAACATCTTCTCTCTTATCTTCTGGAAACTTCAGCAGCTCATTCTGGATGTGTTCTGCGAAACACTGAACAGAAAAAGAAAAAAAACATTTTACTGAATTAACCTGCCTGGGTTGGTTTTGATTTACAGTTTTGACTTTGACTCAATCATCTGTTCCTGCTTGTATTTCTGTCTATTTCTGCTGAATTATTGGCTGTGATGAATATAAATTCTGGGTTCAGTCAGGCTTCTGCAGCCGTCGTTCCTAACCTCCACCAGCAGGGGGTGTGTGGGCCAGCGGTCGATGACGCTCCAGCGCATCTTTGGCCGATCTCCTCTGTTCCTATAGTAACGGTAGATGGCGTTCAGACTGCTTCCTGTTGACAGAGACAAGCTGTTAGCGCTTTAAGCTAAGAGGGCGGCGCTGCGGCTAATCAGCTAAACGCTGAACAGTTTCTCCTCCGCCACGCGCCTACCTGTGGTGGAGCAGCTGTACTGAGGGTACTGGGTGAAGGCCACCGCTCGCTCCACGCCGTCCTTCTCCATCTCCTCGATGGCTTCCTCCGTCAGCGGGTTCACGTAGCGGAAGCCGATGTAGAACTTGTGAGGAGCTGAGAAAAAGTTTTGAGATAAAGAATTGGTAAACATCACAAACTTTTAGACCTGATCAGCGCTTCTTCAGGCTTCCTGTTGCTCTTTTAGAGATTCTCTGTGGACTTTGGCAGCTTTTTACCAGTGTTCCGCTAACTGATCGAGGCGCCACTACAAAATAAAAGCCATCACACCTTGAGAATTACATTGTTTTTTTGTTTTTTTTTTCAAATATATGGTAAAAAAATGTAAAGCATATGATATATGTATATATCCTAGATCAGGGGTCCCAGTAGCCACCGAGGACCACATTAGTTTCCCACAACTCTGTTCTAAAAAAGCACAATTTCACCAGTGAGCTGCATCTAAAGCTCTAATTTATTCCATTACTTGTTTATTCACATTTGCATTTATATAGATTTAAAAATGACATCATCTATAACAAAGCACGAAAATTGTGTTTATTTTACATTAACTTAAGGTGAACTCTGACTCTTTTAGGTCAAAATGTCGGTACTGGTAGCTCTTCGTATGACTTTGTACCAATTAATTAATTAACCCTCCGTTTCAGAAAGGTCGATGACCCTTTCCTAGATTAGGTATAGCCTAAATTTGTGCACTCATGCAAACCATAACCCAGAGTATGAAATTAATTAAAATATCATTAAACGTTAAGATGTACTTTATTTTGAAAAACCAACAAAGCCTGCTATTTCCTGCCTCTCTGTTGCTATATTTGGTGACTTTTCAGATCCATCTAGCAATTTTCTTTCAAAAAGTGACTTTTTTGTTTTAATGGTGACTTTAGCGAAAGTTGTTGTTGAGTTGAGGCAGTAGTGAGAGCTGCCATGAGGGTTCCACCTTCCCTCAGCGCCGTCTTGCAGGCACACCACAGCTGCCTCGTCATGTAAATGTAGCTTTTAAAGTTGTCTTTGTTTTTGCCTCTGAAGCTGTTGCACTAAAATAATTCCCTGAATTTAATTCACACGCAACTTCAATCAGTCATTCACCTTGTTCACTTTGTGTGCCTCTGATTTCTTTTTGCTAGTCTGGATTCAGGCGATGTATTAAAGTTCATAAATCATTTTATAAAATAGGTCATTTCTGGTTCTTGTACGCGTGGCGTCCTGCTGAGCTCTCTGCTGCTATCAGGGAGCAGCGCTGCAGGGTGTGAGCAGACACTCCTGCTTTATCTTCCCTCCCAGCAGCATCTACATCTGCAGCAGTTTGGTTATCTGACGGCACCGTTAACCGTTTCCAGCCTGAGACTTAGCGCGTCCTGCTGTTGGGGGGGGGGTTACCTGTGTCGGGGCTCGCCTCATCCAGCAGCTTCACCATGCCCTCTCCCTGCATGGAGGTCCAGTGTTTGATGGGAGATCCTCCTCCGATCTTACTGTACTGCTCCTGGATCTTTGGGGTGCGCCGCTTGGCGATGAACGGGCCGAGTTTGCTGCAGATCAAAGAACGGGCCGACGTTAATGACGTCACGGCGTGACACCTGGATCACATGACTCTGACCAGAACCACAACAGGTGGGGTTAGAAGTGGACACAGGAAGGAGCCCAATGAAACTGAGAGAGCCTGCAGGGTCGTGTCATGTGTTTGGGATCATATTTCTCCAATTTTAGCTTCCCTTCATTGGCTTCCTGTTAAATCAAGAATAGAATTTAAAATTCTCCTTCTAACGTATAAAGCCCTTAATAATCAAGCTCCATCATATATCAGAGCTCTGATTACCCCGTATGTTCCTAACAGAGCACTTCGCTCTCAGACTGCAGGTCTGCTGGTGGTTCCTAGAGTCTCTAAAAGTAGAATGGGAGGCAGATCCTTTAGCTATCAGGCTCCTCTCCTGTGGAACCAACTCCCAGTTTTGGTCCGTGAGGCAGACACCCCGTCTACTTTTAAGACTAATCTTAAAACTTTCCTTTGTGACAAAGCTTCTAGTCAGAGTGGCTCATGTTACCCTGAGCTATCTCTATAGTTATGCTGCTATAGGCTTAGGCTGCTGGAGGACATCAGGGTCTATTTCTCTCTCTCTGCTGAGTTCTCCTACTGCTCTCCAATCTGCAATAATAATAATACATTTTATTTCAAGCGCCTTTCAAAACACTCAAGGTCACTGTACATGTAAAAACAATGTTTGTTGTTATTTCAGCTTTTAACTTTTTGTTCTCTATCCCTTTTCTCTTCATAGAAGGTACACCTGGTCTGGCGTTCTGTTAGCTGTGACATCATCAGGGGAGGCAGATCATCCTCTATTACCATCTAACATAGAAAGTACTCCTGGGTCAATGTGAGCTTCTGTGCTTTCTGTGTCTCTGCTCTGTCTTCTCTAACATAGAAAGTACTCCTGGGTCAATGTGAGCTTCTGTGCTTTCTGTGTCTCTGCTCTGTCTTCTCTAACATAGAAAATACTCCTGGGTCAATGTGAGCTTCTGAGCTTTCTGTGTCTCTGCTCTGTCTTCTCTAAGCCCCAGTGGGTGGAGGCAGATGAGCGTTCACACTGAGCCTGGTTCTGGTTCTGCTGGAGGTTCTCCTCCCTGTTAAAGGGGAGTTTTCCTCTCCACTGTCGCTTCATGCATGCTCAGTATGAGGGATTGCTGCAAAGCCATCAACAATGCAGACGACTGTCCACTGTGACAACCAGTTCAAATTGATTTGAACTGGTTGTTGTTGCAGGAGCAGCTGACCTCCCCCACTGCTCCTGCTGGTTCTCACCTCTGAACGGGGAGCTTCATCAGATCCGTGTCCATGAAGAGCCTCAGCAGGAAGTCGTGAACATCCTCCAGCTTCTCAGGTCCTCCCATGTTCAGCATCAGGATTCCCGTTTTAGGTTTCCTACAGAGAGACAAGAGATTCTTCAGCAAGAAGATTCTGCAAAACGCTTCGTCCCTTCGTGATGTTTTATTAGTAAAACATAACTTGAGGTAAAAGTAGAAGGAGATGCCCCCCCCCCCCCTCCTCCTATCTGTATGGGCATCTGAGGAGTTCCTCTTTGCAACTTTTTGACACAGGAAACAGGAAGCAGTGATAGAAGAAGTGTAACTTCTTTGTCCAATTATGGTGAAAAAAATAGATTCGCAGCTCTGAAGAGAACCGTTTAAATTGATTTAATCTTCCAGAAAATATCCAGAGCATGTGGAAGTCCTGAAGAATCAAGGCTCCGATTTTAACTAGAATCTTATATCCCGTTCTCTCCTTTTTCCACCTAGGACTGATGATTAAAGGTGTATTAGGTACCTGTTCTCTTGTGTTTCTGGAGCTGCATTCTGGGCCAAAGCTGCCGCCGTCGACCGTCTCCTCAAAGTCAGACCGAAGCTGCTCCTGGCAACTGAAAGGGAGAATGATTTTTAAAAAAAGCTTAATTTTCTATTTGTCTATTATTTGAGTTTAAATTCAACGTCAGACTTTTTACTTTCCCCACCGTATTTGCTCAACAAAACCCGAGATTTGAACAGGGATGCCAAAAATACAAAGCAGGACTGTTTTTTCTAATATGTTCTGGTAAGAAAATCTCATTTAATGAAGAGAGAATAAAAAAAACCTTGTAGGTTATTGAAATAACTTCTCTATAAATTAACTATTTTGTAACAAAATGATAAAGAGAATATGAGATTTGACCATTGAGAGCAAATTAACAAAGATTTGAGTTATACTCTGGTCTAATCTTACATGCAATGTAAAAGTTGTTAAATTTCTATGAAGAATTGTTGTTTTTTTTTAAATAAATACTATAGATACATATCGACGTTTAATAGCGTAGGGAATGTAAACGTAGTTTAAAAACAGCGTTATGAGCAGAGCTTCAACTTTCATGGCCCAGAGTTGCGGTCCGCTTGGCCGCCAGGGGGCGCCCGTAAGGTTACGCAAGTTGAAAAGTCTGCAGTTGTGTAACTACGTGTTGGTTTGTCTACCGCCGTCAGGACACACAAACACAACGGCGGCGCGTTCAGAGAGCGGCTTACCGACGCTAAATGTGGGATAAGATCATTATGTAACACAGCCAGAAAACTCACACACACAGTTAGACTAGAAAGTTGGCCAAGACGGAGAAAATCACCACCGGAAACAGTTTCTGTCCGTCAACAGAACAACAGCGTTTCAACGTAACAGTTTGGCTCATTTTAAACACACAGATTGATTTTAGAATGAGGGCGGACGCGTTTTATGCGTGGGGAACGCTAAATAATGAGGATTTGGTTTATATTGCTTTTTAAAACTCAATAAAACAAGGTTTAAATGCTAAAATGCTACAGCGTGGTATTATTCTGAAAAGCTCCCCATAGGAAGTCGTTTCATCTTTCAGTTAGCTTGATGCTCCCCGTGTAACGTCAATGTCAGTGTGCGGAAAAAGCACCGAATAATCAAATACAACAAATCAAAACATCAAGAGAGACAAAATACTGCATTCTATTTCATTGCAATAAAATAACTAATTATTTAAAAATGCCAGAGCGCAGTTTTAGTTTGGTTAAACATTTTGAACATTCAGAGACTCACAGTGCAACAAGCGTCCGGCGCTTCCCAACGCCGCCATCCCGCCGCGGTTCCGCTTCCTCCCGCAGAAATACGCTCCAGATAACTGCGCTCTCTCCGGGTGATCCCACGCGTGTGCCCCAACCCACGGGACAGATTGAATCGCAGGCCAGTCCCTCCTGCGTGAAAGGCAAGGCAGATTCCTTCAGCTGCTGCCGGCTGCGGACGCGGACTTCCGGCAAGTGTAATATGACAACCACCACACTTCCTGTTATAGACCTACAAAATAAATGCATAGTGTTGCACACCCGTTTAGCTTGTTTTGAATTTGTTTCGCTATGTAACTGTAGCGTGATTTTTTTATTAATACTTTACAGCCAGATTTTACAAATCCCTGTGGATATTTTATACGTTTTACAGTCAAGACATTCATGGTTTATGCACCCCTCAAACCAGAAAACGCACAGCTAAAAAATATATATTAAAAATATGTACCCGTTAAAAAAAAGAAGAAAAGTTACAACAAACAACAAAAATATAACAAAGCCTGGAAACCTCTTTAAAGGAAACTGGAATTAACCACTTTTATTTTGTCTTCAAATCTTGTCTTCAAAGTAATTATTATGTCTTCAAAGTAATTTACACTAATTTGGAAGAATTGGGGCAAAGTAACAGAATCAATAATAATAATAATAATAATAATAATAATAATTATTATTATTATTATTATTATTATTATTATTCCCGCGACCCCATGAGGGATAAAGCGGTTCGGAAAATGGATGGATGGATTATTATTATTATTATTATTATTATTATTATTATTATTATTATTATTATTATTATTATTATATTATATATTTCTTTAAGTGTTGTGCTTTTAATGTGAAATCTCTGATTGTTTATTTCCGGTTAAAACTTTTTCGGCTTGTTAGACTTGTCATCAGCGTTGCGTCACATGGACGTTTGTCTCTGTTCCTATAACCACGCCCATCACACCCTGGACACGCCCACATTACAGAACGCTTTACATGAACGATGACGGGGTTTTAAAACGCAGTAAACTCAAAGTTAAACAGTTTTATTTTTATTTTAGGAGGTTAATTTCGCGCTTATCTCCTTTTTGGCTGATTTGAGAAAAACATGTGGAATCCCTGCTTTCATTCTGAAGGAAAATCTAACAAATATCATAAAAAACGGTACGAGTTTCCTCAGAAAATATAAAATACTAAACTTATGTAATTAAAATATATTTTTTATATTTCAGCATTATTGAGACAAAAATTGCGCATGCAAACAGGAAAATTGTGTCTTTGAAAATAGTAAAAGTCCAAAATGTATGTGTACAAATATCAATATCGCTTAAACTCATCTTAAGATCCCCATTTTATACACATAATCACACTTTATGGTTAAGAGGCAAACTAATGTGATAAATATTTATGTAACGTGCATTTTTTTTTCAGATGTTGTGATTTTCCTGTGAAGTTTTGGTTGGTTTCTTTGAAAAGCCTTTAAAAACAAAAGAACAAAAGCAGGATGGGGCTGTAGGAAACCAGCAGGAGGAAACAGCCAAACTAGAAGCATCATTTCACAAAATACGAAGCATTCATGGACCGTGGATGATTCCGTTACTGAAGTAGATAAACTGCCATGTTTATTTTCCACTTCTGCTGCTAATACTTTCTCCAGCTTCCTTCAGCTAACATGATCACTTTTCTCCTTCAACCTTTCACACAGCTGGACGTCTCTGGTGCTTTTTCTTTCCTCTTGAGCTCAGCCCACTGGTTTATGGAGGATTAGGTTCTGGGGGGACAAGGATGAACAGGGGAGAAGATGCGTTTAGTGTCTGATGAACCATTTCTGTGCTTCATCAGACACTAAATTTCCGCTTTCAGTTTCTGGCCCAACAAACCAAAGTCTCGCCTCAAATGTCCATGCAGGGATCTCAAAGAGTTTGTGATGAGCTCCAACAGGATCACACATCCTCCACCTTACCAACAGCGGGAATCAGCTTTTTTTACCCTCATTTTCATCCTTTGCTTCACAGCAGACCCACCTGGAGTGTTTGTTGCTGAAAAGCACAAACTTGCATCTTCCAACCCAGTTTGATGACCGTTCCTGCTGGTTTAAACCGTTTATTTATTGTTCTAACTGTGGATATGAGCAGGTTTTGGCCAGGAACTGTTTCCTGAGTTCTTAAGACACCTCCGCCTTACTTCAGTGGCCAGTTCTCTTGTCTTTCCAGTTTTGAAAAGCAGCTAAGAGACACGGGCGGCCTCCATGTCATGTCATACCCCAAGGAAACAGGAAGTCCTTTATAATTAAAATAAATGTTCCTGAAGCTCTGATCATCTTAAAAAGAATAAATCTATGTTTCCCTGTAGAATAAATGTACTCACATTAAAAGTTGGATTTTTCTTAATTTAAAGCAAGAGATTATGCTGCTGTGATAGAATGTAATTAAGATTAAGGTTCTTTTAGGGGTGTGAGGGCGCTGTCATTGGAAGGTTGGAAACATGTTTCTGTTGTCGTGCTGAAGGTGAGTCTTTCCTACGTTTTACGTTGATGCAGGGAAATTATCCTTCAGTTTTTTTCTTTATATGGTTCAGGTGAAGCTTTCATTTCCTTTAATCCTAGTAGATGTCAGGCAGAGCCTCTTCAGGAGGAAGCTGTCTCTAACTCACTGATAAACCGGAACCGCCCACATTCCTGCAGACACAGAGGAGTATTTCCTTCTTCCTGTTAGACTCTCTTCCCGCTCGGGCTGAAGCTTAAAGAGGGACAGAAATAAACCAGCAGCTCCCACAGAAGGACGTTCTCGCATAAGAACCTGTTTCTGTGCAGGAATGTCAAGAAGTTGTGGTTTTTCCATCCATGAGCTCTAAGAAGGTGCAAACAGCAACACCTAGTGGCCGCTAGAGGAACAGCAGCTCATGCTACACAACAAAAACTGAAATCTAGGTAGAAATTTCTCAAGAATTCCTGTTTTTTTTCATTAAAAAAACTATGATTCCTGTCCCAGGAATGATTTATATGTATTTATATTTGAACTAATAGCTATTATTTAAGTCTACACATGACTGACATGCAGAGAAGGACCACAGAGGTTTAGTCTTGCAGACTTTTTTTTCAGTTGAATCTACGTTAGGAAACCGACGGACTATTATATCTATCATATATTCTGAGGCAAATATCTTTAGAGCAGCACTTTCTAACAGGGTTCTTGACGATGTCTAAAAGGAATATTTAAAAATGTTGGACTTATTGTACTCTAAAAGGTGAGTTGTTGCTGCCAGTCTGATCTTCTGATGTAGATTTTCATTGCAAAGCTTCTGCTCAGTGTGGAATAACCTGGTTTAGGCCTGACTAGAGAAAGTAGTTTGGATTTTAAGATGGAGATTATTAAAAAATAACCTGTGAAAAAGCCCTTTAGTTTATCTCAGCATCATAAAACTGTTTCATACTCAGTTTAAATGGGGAGACCAGTCCTCCTTGACTACCATGCAGATTAGCAACAGATTTGGTCAAATTTCATCTTATCAGCCGCTGGTGTCGCCCTCTGGTGGAAAGGCGTCCTGGGTGGAGAGCCACGTCACCTTTATCAAAACTCGGCTAACTTTAAACTCAACAGAGATGACTTCTCCTCCCGGCTGAAACTGTATTTTACCACGATGCAGTTTTTAAAACTTTATATGCAGCATTCTGTCTGCAGCTTTAATGGAGTCTCCTCTCTTTGCACAAGTCTGTGGTCAAAATCGGACTAAAAATGTATGTAAAGAAAACCGCGGTGTTGCATAACAGCCTAAAGAAAGCACGAATATTACTGCAGCAATCTGCTTCAACAGGTCCGTGGAGTTCCTCTCTGAGTTTAGCAGAAACCAGATGACCTCCAGTCACATAAACAGCTGTCAGATTTGTTTATTTTGACTTTATGTTTATTGCAAGACATTCATTAAACAATGATGCTGTGGCAGAGCAGCAGCACCCTCCCTCCTCCTTATTTATCTGCTCGTTAAATTACTTTTGTTGAATCTTTATATCCTATAACATTATATTTGCACAGATCTCTGTATCAGTCATCGATCCGTGGATCATCTCACCTCTCCCTGTTTCGTAGATTTTCTTAAATCTCTTCTGCTTTTCTACACGACACATCAGCTCTCACACTTCCCAGAAAACGGGACCAACTATTTATTGTTTTTTTTATCTGCTTTATTGTATCACCCGTCTCTGCTGGGGTCACCAGAGCAGAGAACAGCATCTGATGCGGCCGGTGATAACGAGCTAACAGGTTCCTTTTACACCATGAGTCAGTGACCAACGACACATTTAACATCGAGCCCTGCAGGATCTGAGGTGGAGCTTCTGGGTTTCTGCTCATTTCTCTTTGCTTCCCGCTCTGACCTCGGCCTGAACCTGCAGGCACGTCCAGTCCTGGGGAGATTAGCTGCTGCTCAGATGTTTTCCTCCTGTAAATAATCCTTGTCTCCGTAAAATGAGTGAATCCAGACAGTTTGGAGACTTCTCCAAAACACTCCACACATCAACAGGCAGCCTCAATCGAATCTCCCTGCTGATCGCCTTCTGGCCTGGCATTGTGTTAACATCTGATAATATAATTAATTATATTAATAATCAGTTAATCAATGCTCCTTATTCTTCTCTGGGCTCATTGTTGGTGTGTTAGTATTCATCTGGAGGCTCCAGAGCAGCAGGATGCCCAAACTCCAGCTGTTATAGTGTGGGTTTAGCAAAGCATCTGGTCAGTTGTGCCTTCATAAACTTGGTGACATACTGATGGTCAGTTCAGCGATGCATCTTATTGCGGATGTCGTTTCAAAGCAGAAAATTGCTTTTATTGGGGTTCAGTGACAGCTAATCAATCCACTTGATTGTTTTATCCTATTTTATGATATAAAATCAACCTGTAGGAGCTCGTTGAACCTTCATGAACAGGAACGCCCAATTAGGTTCAACTTTGGCAGGTTCAGGAAATCACAAACTTACTTTCTGATGAAATACGGCTGGACAAAGGAAACCACAATGACAGAGTCCGAACGTGACAATCGTCTACCGGTGGTGTTCAGTTTCATCTCTAGCTCAGCCTTATTTGGATCAGTTTCATTTTACTCGTTACGAAGACGATAAAGGATATGCTATATTCTATATTTTTAGTACAGTTTGGAGGAGTTACCCGAGTTCTCCAGTCAGCTAAAGAGGCATCAGGAACTCAATGCTTTTAATATTAAAGTTTATTCAGTTAGAAAAAACGCAACACATTCCACCAGGACTTGAACCGGGCCACGAACAGAGTCTGTTTTCTGCTAATGATGCAATTTTCTGCAAGTAGCCCAACTCTGTCATGGACGCTGTAAGAAAACAGAACAACTTACAATTTATATCATTTTCTACACTCAAATAAACCCCAAAGATCATAGCAGACACAGTTTCACTGCAGATATACTGACATGAAGAAGCTCAGGTATAATGAGACGTTTTAATGGGAGCCGCTTAGGCGCCTTTTCAAGAACCGGATCAGGTGGTTCTGCTCGATGAAAAGCGCTGAAGTTTCAACTTTTATAGTTGGCCAGAAGGTTTGAAGCATAGCTAAATTAAAGTGTGATTACATAGGATGCCAGAATTTGTCAGAGGAGTCTCTGAACCTTTAGGTTTTGGTTTATAATAATTTTAATCATAAAAGCACAGAGCTCCATGCTCTCCTCTGCCTATTGGGGGCGTCACTGTTCCCTGTTCAACTGGATCCCCTCTTTATAAACCTGATGTATCTTTACTGCTGAGCTCAGATTAAAGTCAGAATAGAACATACTTTAATCCTCTTCCATTATGTTGCATTCAATTCACAGTCAGAACTTGGAAATCCCAGCTTCCCATTGGAAACATCGACCGTAACGGCCGCTATAGTCTTGACTTTTCCCCTCAGGAAGTCTGGGAAATTTTTGTTTGTCTTCTCTAACATAGAAAGTACTCCTGGGTCAATGTGAGCTTCTGAGCTTTCTGTGTCTCTGCTCTGTCTTCTCTAAGCCCCAGTGGGTGGAGGCAGATGAGCGTCACACTGAGCCTGGTTCTGGTTCTGCTGGAGGTTCTCCTCCCTATTAAAGGGGAGTTTTCCTCTCCACTGTCGCTTCATGCATGCTCAGTATGAGGGATTGCTGCAAAGCCATCAACAATGCAGACGACTGTCCACTGTGGCTCTACGCTCTTTCAGGAGGAGTGAATGCTGCTTGGAGAGACTTGATGCAACCTGCTGGGTTTCCTTAGAGAGGAAACTTTCTCACCAACCTGGAGGATCTGATGGAGTCTGACTTTGGAAAGAGCCTTGAGATGACATGTTTCATGAACTGGAGCTATATAAATAAAATTGAATTGGCTCCAACATGGCAGCTCTTCGCATCAACAGTAAACTGTGATAAAACATGTTTATTAAAATAAATGTTACATGTAGCGGCTGCAACTCTGAACCGAACAACTTAAAAGTGATGTTTGCATGTGGAAACTACAGCTTTAAAGGACGTTTAAAAGAGGTTCTACGAAAAAAAACATATCTTTCCCGGCCGGCGCCGTGTTGGAATCCTAACCGTTTGTGTTTTTATTTTGTAATCCTGACTTCTTCAGCTGTGCTAACTGGAACGCTTGTTACTCGGGTAATTTACCCCATTCCCAGCTCCTATTTTGGATTTCCGAGGCAAATGGAAGGCAACATTATCCTTGGAGAAACGTAAGAACAACGGGTCTCCCAAAGGAGAGGAGGAGCCATGAAACCTGTCATAACCGGGGCTTCGTTTCCACCGTTTAATCAAAGTCCTTAAAAAACATTTTAAAGCCGGTACCGTTTTTTTTTTCTTCCCACCCAAGAGCTTCCAGTTCTAGTCCAGGCTGGTTCTGGAGCTGATTATCAACTGACTTCCATAAAAATGTAGTAGACGTTTTGATTCTCTACGTCCTTGTATCCCTGAAACCTTCTCAGACAGGAAATGTTTGGTTCTTCCTGTTGTGCAAAAGCAAAATTTAGGATTTTCAACCATGCCACACAACATTTTGATTGGTTGTGGCTTCACCTCCAGATCCCAGTGAAACCAGCTCGTTCTTCTAGAGCAGCGGTTCCCAAACGTTTCAGCCTGCGAGCCAAGAAACAAGAGAGCCAGAGACCGGCTCAACAAAGCGCAGTCTTCCCCCCGTATTAAAATAAGGAACGTTGCATCTTGTAAAGCTATATTTTGATATTAGATTCACAAATGAGAAAATACTAAATATTTTTAGCACATTGGCATCAAATTATTATTAGTATTAGGACTTTGAAACAATTGTGTGACTTTATTCTTGCAATATTTTGACTTCATTCTCATAATTTCCAGGAAAAATTTTTATTGGGGACATCATAGAGTAAAAAAAATAAAACTATTGGCCACAAAGGAGTTAATTTCCACAAAAAAACTCAGATATCTTTAAATTAATTTCACATTTTTGAGAGAAAAAAAAACTTGGCTGTTCACCGAAGTCAAAAACATTTTCCATGATTAAAGAATACCTTTGCTATATTAAAACCAGGATATTTTCGGGAATCTAATTTCATGAACTGCATAGAACTTGTATTGTTTTGGCGCTGGTACCGGAGCTTTGAGAACACCGGCCCGGTCCCCGATCATTAACCCCTTCTTAGAAAGGAGCCAGCCTTGTACCTTTCATTCAGTGGGAAGTCAGAATATCTGCGGTGAAAAAGGTCTGCGGCCATCGTAACACATTAACCCGCACATTGCATAGCTTCGTATTCAGAGGGACTTCACTAGCGGCTAAATTTCCAGCAGGTTGTCAAACTGTGAGGTAAATATCTGGGCGCGTCTGAACTCAACGCACGTAATTCAGTAAAGCGTCACAACACACCACAGCGGCTCACCGTCGCCCCTTGGGGTACGCTGTGGTATTACAAGAAAGGATGAGCTTAGTTGTCGAGTGTTTCGTCTTTAGATGTTGCAGGTAAACAAGAAAACAATATTTTCTTCAATGATTTGACCTAAAATTAAAACAATTACCATCACTTCCAACCATCAGCAGCATAAGCTTGTTTGTTGCTGCTTTTCTTTAAAGGACACTTATATTTCAGACATAAAAAGTGGAGCTGCTTTAACCAGCAGAACTATATAACAGAATTATCACAAACTTCATTGAATCTTAAATATCGACTTGATTTGTTTGTTTTGTGGAGGCCCGGTCTTTATGAAAATATCTC
Source organism: Fundulus heteroclitus (assembly GCF_011125445.2). Taxonomy (NCBI): domain Eukaryota; kingdom Metazoa; phylum Chordata; class Actinopteri; order Cyprinodontiformes; family Fundulidae; genus Fundulus; species Fundulus heteroclitus. Next base: position 334,478 of record NW_023396566.1, read on the forward strand.
TAATTACTGAAAACAACCAGCCTTGGTTTGTCCACACAGCACAGCGTGCGTTGTCCATGCGGGCCGGCACTGAGGCAGATGTGTTTGTTCTGGACGGGTCGCGCTGCCGTCAGTCGTCTATGAAGGTCAGCCGACCCGGTCCCTCGTTCTTCATCCAGCGTCGGTACCTTTTCATCTTTGGGTCGGTCGCCAGCTTCGCCTTCATCTCCTCCTCCCGCTCTTTCTTGTAAACCTGGAAGACGCACCAGGAGAGTTTTCACCAACTGACTGAAAACGGGACAGAGCTACACCCATTAAAAGCAGCTCTGATACTGGAAAGTAATCTTTGGGAAGTTATGACAGTAAAACATATTTTTCCCCTCTAGACTGCACAGCCAGGTGATCTGATATTTGTATTTAAATGTGCTTTAAATACGAATATCACAATTTAACACAACCAGAGCCATGTGAAATCCCATACACTTCAACTATGGCTAAAAAGAAGGGGGCCGAACAAAGAACCCTGAGGAACGCCAAACGTAGAGAACTTGTCACAATATTTAGATGAATCTAGACAATGCAGGTAGAAAAATCTAATGAAGGTAAACTCCTTTAACTTCTCGATCTGAAGAAGTCTATTGGAGACTCAGAGTTCCAACAGCGTTGGAAAACTCGCTTCTGAAATTCTTCATGTGTGGCTTGATCATAATTAGTGGGTTGTAGTGTTTTAGTCTACACCACCCAGACTTTGAGGGAGAAGAGAGGAAGTAAAACCTCATGATGGACTTCTTACTGATGGATAACCTTCCTGAGTCACGTCACGGTACAGAATCTGGACTAATCTGGGTTTTTAATTTAGATAACTGGATTCATGATAACATGATAAATTCATGATTTCTGGTTATTGGAGCTGGTGGTTACCTGATATATCGACAAATACGGAAGATCTCAGCGGCAGTTTTGACCATAGCAAGGCTGCCGGGAGTGTGTGATGGATGAAACCGGGCTTTGATCACCTAGACTCAGATGGTTTGTGAACAACACCGTAAGCTGGATGCGAGTTTCTGGCTCGATTTACGGCAGAAAGTCCAACAAATTCAGCTGTTTGGGACATGAAGACGGACCAGCAATGACACAAATCTCAAGGTCAGCATGACAAAAACAAAATCTCCTTGTTACTGAATCTGGTGTCCTGATGGCCGGCCTTGGAGCTGGCCATCTCAAATTCTCCTGGATGTTTTGTGAACAAGACGCTCTAACCCCACTGGAACCCACTCATGACACCTGTGAACCCGAACAGAGCCCTTCTTGAACTGCTGATAGTATACCGTCTAAGACAATGGGTCTTAGACCCACCCAAAATGACTCCCACCTGAAATATGTCTGCTTATGATGTCTGTATGTTTGCTTTTTTTGTTCTGAGGGTTTTTTCCTCCATTTCTCGCACTGTCAGAGAGACGGTGTCAGAAATTCATTCCTCTCTCCGCTCTGCAAGAAGGCGGCGCCTGGCTAGGCTGCGGCCGCAGTCTCCCGTCTACCGTGTACGTCTTTCTCTTGATGGGCTGTACTGAAATGTCATTTCCCCCACAAATAAGGAAACTCAATTAAATTTATATGAGATCTTTTGTCTCAGTCATGGCGGGGGCGAGGAGAACACAATAATAAAAACGATTTTAACCGCAGTGAAATGATTTTTATTCTGGGGCTTACTCTCCCAGCTGCTCGGCCATTACGACCCGGTTGAACTGGGCCTTCAATTAGGCGAACACTGGAAAAGGGGAACTAGAAGTGATATTTGTCTTGAAATTAGTGAATTTGTGCTTGATTTTCACAGCGAATTAAATTATCTGCCAGTGGAATAAGATTTTTGCACTTGAAAATAAGAACAACTCATCTCCATTATCTTATTTCAAGTGCAGTTTATCTAATTATCTTATTTTAGGGGTGAAAATACTCATTCCATTGGCAGATAATCTTAATTAGCTGCTATAACCAGGAACAAATACACTAATTTCAAGAAGATTTAACCTACTTTTGGTTCCCCTTTTGCAGTGAACAGCCACAACATCTAAGTATCTCTAGGACTGCAGCACCTACACTATACTTCCTCATTTCTGCACTTCCCTCTATGCCTGCACTCTATTTCTACTCTGTGATCTCTTACACCTCTTCCTTATTGTTAGCGTTGATCTTAGCAGCAGTTAAATCCACATTTATATGTCCTGTTGAATAAAAGCGTCCATAAATATGCATAAACCCCAAGCCAAGCCTGGATTAACGATAACTGGCCACAGAAAGATTGGTCACGATTCAGCAATAAAGCCAGACTGAGCTAAATCGTTCTCCGTGTGAGAGATCCAAAGCCAGAACCACCTGCTGACCCAAAAGAACACAAAGGCCCGTCTCACATTTACCAGAAAACATCTCGACGATCCTCAAGACCCGCGGGGAAATATTCTGTTATCTGCAGAGACAAAAGTGGACCTTTGTGGACGGTCCAGGCTTCCAGCACCAGAACATCAGAGACCTGGACTTTTTAACCGGGTTGATTTAGAAAGCTTTAAATATTTATTAACTAATTTTAAACTCTGATTTATTTGATGCTCTGGAACATTTAACAGACAAATGAGCACAATTAGGGGAAGTGTTTTAACAACAGTATGTTTGGTCCCAACTCTTACTGAAGGTCACAGACATCCCAGTAACACAAGAAATGGGACAGAAAAACATTTTGGGACAAATTATCAGGAATTGAAGGAGGGTTCCCACACCTTGGTGAACATCAAATCCAAGGACCAATTTCCTCAAATTCAAGGACCAAACGTGGCGGCATTTACCTACTGTGACCGCTGAATAGGTTATCATATTTTAATACAATGCAAATTCAATAAAAGACTAAACAGCATATAAGTTGTTGGGTCAGAAGCAATGCAAGAAAGTGGACTTAATTTATAGCCTACATTGATATTGATCATATTCATAGCCTACATTTATATCCACAGTACATGGCTATGCCATACTACATTACATATAAGATGTACATTAGTCCTACCGTTTCATGGAATTTATGGACAAAAGTGCAGCATTGAGATGTTCAGAATTATATCAATTTGTTTCACTTACTTTCATCTTTGATTAAGCTAGTTTTTGACTTTGACTCTGAAAAGTCGCTAAATATAGCGACAAAGTCGCTGAGTTGGCAACACTGCGTGAATGTAACCTATTGGACGCACGTAGGCCTAAACCGTAGCCTAGCAACTAACGAAGAAGAGCGAACGTACTTTTGCAAATTAAAAGTCTGCGGAATCAACATAATTTTAAAAGATCGTGTGGTAGTAAAATAATGACATGAGTCGTCATCCGTGTGAACTTTCAACCCCACAAAAAAATTCAAGGACTTTCAAGGACAAGGTGTTTTTTTGGTCTGTTTTCAAGAACTTTCAAGGGCCTTGAATTTATTTTTTCAGATTCACAAACTTTCAAGGATTTCAAGGACCCGTGGGAACCCTGACTGAGAAGGTTTTAAACGTAAGACGTTAATTGGGAGACGGAACCAGACGCATATTTGTGGAGAGGAGGTCCTACCTCAAACTTGTCTCTGATCCAGAGCTGCTTCTCCAGGAACGTCTGCTTGGCGCTTTCCTCCAGACTGTCGAACTGAGCCTGGGACATCCTCATGTTGCTCCTGGTGGAATCAGACACTGAGGTCAGAGCCACGGCGGACCCGAGCAGCCGGGGCCGGCGCCGGCCTCCACTGACCTGATGAGGTAGAGCTTCTCCTCCTCTCCGTACTCCTCCCTGCAGATGGAGAAGCGGTACACCCAGCAGACGTACCAGGCCACGTAGCGGCTCAGGTAGTACGGGAACAGCACCAGCTGACACAGCAGGATGTCCCACAGCCTCGGCTTCTGGTAGCCGCCCTTGATGTCGATCTTGTTCTTGATGATGTCGCGGATCACCTCCTCCTCCTGCTCCCGGATCTCCTCCTTGGAGCGCCGGTTCTTGCCCTTCTCCTTGGTGCGGTTGAGCAGGCCCTGCTGCTTGGCGATCTCCGTGGCCTGGATGCGGTACTTGGGGACGGTCACCAGGTAGCTGATGGCTTTGTTGTAGCTGCTGCACCAGCTGACGTACTGAGGAGGAGACCAGAGCGCCGTTATCCTGGGACTAGATGTTCTGCAGGAAACATCTAATTTATTCTGGGTTTACTCTGCACCACTAATCTGTTAAAGCGGACCTGCAGTCCTTTTCTTGCTCACTTCCAGGCCAGTACCAGAACATTTTCAGAACACGTGTGTTACTTGTTGATAAGGCTGGACAATAATTTAATATATATAGATAATAGAAAAAAGGGTCAATAAAAAGTTCAATAGAATAACAGTTTTCCTTCCTTCTCCATTCTATCATGTAGGATAATATTACATCATTAATCCTCCCAGCCAATCACAACGCAGATCCAGGAACCAAGCTCCGCCCCCTTCAGAGTTCAGAGAGCACACGTTCTTTATTCTATTTTATAAACTTGCAGTTTTAGTAAAAAGTTGGTTGAATAAAGGGTTGAGTTTGAATTCGGCATTTCTGTGTCTGTATCTAAAAATAGGTTGCTAAGCAACAGCATAAAATGTCCAGGGCTGCACTTAAAATAAATGTTTTGAATTTGTTGATAATTATCGATATCGATCTACATGATTTCTATTTTATCAATATGTTTTTTTTTTTCCTATATCGTCCAGCCCTACTAGTTGATCCACTGATCAGTGTGGATCAACCAGCAGCCTGATGCCAGGAGGGGGCGCTGTGCACCGCTGAGGATTTAAGCTCATTTCTTCCGTTCTACTCCTGGTTTAGCGTCAGAAAATAACGAGTCCTACAAATAATAAAAGAGCCAACTGGGAGCCAAAGTTAATAGAAATAGAGGTGAAATAAATACACAATTAAATGAGATATTAGATAACTTTTTGAGTTTTCTTTATCTTTATAATTCATGACAATAATAATTAACTACAATAGAAAATGAGCTGATGTGCAGCAACTGAAGCACAAAGAAGAGATAAAATATTTCTGTCAGTCAAACTGTGTTTCCATCCAATTCTCATGCGAATTTTTGAGCAAACTTTTAAAATATAACAAAACAGAAAATGTACATCAGATGTGTTTCTATCTGCTGGTTCGTGGCGGATTAACGAGGCGACGCGCGGCGTAACGTCGTCATACGTTGACTTCAGCTGTAATAAACAGGAAGTAGCAGCTGCTGATCAGCACGGACCACAGATCAGCGATGGAGCGAGGCTTTAATAAATGTGCTGATTTTTTATTTTGGATGAGAAATGCCGCCGTCTCTTGGTTGGTTGTTGCTACCAGGCCTGTTCTGGAGCATTATGTAAAGATCTGAGAAGACGGCGGCAGCAGAAACAGCCGATCGGTCTTGTGAGGTAAATGTTCGCTACGTCAGAACTGATCCGACAAATTTGTTTCCATCTCCTCTTTAGCGCATTTACATTTATCGAAAAAAAGTAAAAAACCACCTCAAGAGGGTAAAAACGGGTTTTTTTTTTTGAGAAATTTAGTGAGTTCATTTGAGTTTTGCCGTTTCCATTAGGGCTGAACGATTTTGGAAAATAATCTAATTGCGAATTTTTTTTTTTTAATATTGCGATTTAATGCGATTTTTTTTTCCAGTTTAATTTATCATGTCTTTTTAAACATATACAAACAACAAATCATTTTGTTTCCTCGCTGTGCAGATTAGTTGCTAAAAGACCCACAGCATCTAAACTCAGAGCAGAAATGATTGCGTTCTGCCTACAATATATTTCAACCAAAATTACAATTTTGACTTTTCTCTGCATTAACCACAAGCAACAAAAATGTCGTCTAAATAAAGATGTTTTTAAACAAGGACTATTTTAAAAAGAATTTTTAATGTTTCTATTAATCAGAATATTATTCAAGAGAACAGCTTTTAGTTGATTTGGACATCAATCCTTGTTGAACATAAAGTGCAACCAACAAGCAAGTCTATGTATTAAACTGATTGACCTGTACTTAATGCTATGTATGATTATATAAACTCTAAAACAAGTAATAAAATTAGATTATCTCACTGCTGCAACTGTCTTCCCTTCCATGTGGAGGCAAACCCACTTTAAACATTTTACCAACACCTAATGGACATGTCTAATTCACTAATTGTTACATAGCCAAAAATTGCAGACTCTGCGATTTGGAAATTGCGTTTTTTTAAATCGCGATTATATTGAAAATGCGATTAATTGTTCAGCCCTAGTTTCCATCAAACTTTTCTAATGCGATATTTCAAAATGCGCATTGGAAAAGGTTGGTGGAAACACGACTATTGTTGGTGACAGCCTGCCTGTAGCACAGAGATTCAAAAGTTCCAGTTTAAATGCTGGTTCATATAGTTTAAGTACAACTGCATTAAAACTACGGGTCAAAGCAGCCAAAGTCCACAGGAAAAACCTCCAGAATGCCTGAAGAATAAAGAATAAAAGCTGTATAACAGGAGGGAGATCACCAGGAGTGATTTGGTTATTTAGCGGGACAAGAGAAGGACCTCGGTCTCTCCGTCCTACCTGGACGGCTGAGATGGCACAGATGGTGACGAGGATGACGATCCTGACGTCCACTTTGGGGGCGAGCCGGCGGCGGTAGTAGGCGTAGTAGTGCTGGTAGTACTCCTCCGGGTGGTCCAGCATGTAGTCGTAGTCGCGCCGCGAGTCCTCGTCCTGCAGCCAACAGAACGCACTTCAATCAGGAGCCGGTAAACCGCAGCAAAGGGATGAATCCTGCCTTAAACTAAACTTTATTTATATACCAAAGACAGTTGGTTCTGACCCACCCAGACTAAAGTAGAGCTGGATGATAATAATGATATACATAGATATATGTATATGAATAAAAAGTTATGCATTCTAGCCATGTAGGTTAATATTACATCATTACATCCTCCCAGCCAATCACAACGCAGACCCAGGAACCAAGCTCCGCCCCCTTTAGAGAGTTCATAGCGCACGCGTTTTTATTTCTCATTTAAAAACTTGTAGTTTTGGTAAAAAGTTGGTTGAACAAAGGGTTGAGTTTGAATTCCTTGTTTGTGTTTGTATCTAAAAATACGTTTTTAATTTGTTGATAATTATCGATATCGATCAATATAATTTCTATTTAGTCAATATGCTTTTTTTCTATATCATCCAGCCCTAATTTATACGGCACCTTTCACAGGATGAAACCACAAAGTGCTTCACAATAAAAACATGAAAAAACATAAAACAACACAAAATAAAAAGCTAAAACAGCATAAATGCAGCATCACAACATAAAACCAGTTTAAAACCAGAACAAGTGGGTCTTCAGCTGCTTCTTAAATAACAAACAGAGTCCAGTCAGCGTGAAGATGAAGGCAACGTCTTCCTCAGTCTGGGAGCTTTAACAGATCCTCTGGTCCTGAAATTAGTTCCTGGAACCATTAACAGCTTTTGGTTCCAGGATCTTAAACTACGAGAAGGAGAACATTGTGATATAAACTGGAGCTTGGCCTCTCAGGGCTCTAACAGTAAAGACTAAAATGTTAAAATAAACTCTAAAATGTTCCGGTGGTCGATGTAAAGAGATTAAAACTGGGATAAGTTTTTCTGGTGTTGGTTAACTGCAGACGGCCGGGGTCTTTCTTTGTCAAACGTATAAAAAGGCCGTTAGAATAGTCAAGACATAATGAAATAACAGCATAATAATCATCTTTAATTCAGCCTTTGACACCAAAGTTCAAAGCTTAGAGATATTTCTTAGCTGAAAGAAGCAGTTTTTGATTAATCTGTGAGAATGAAACTCTGGAGACACGATAGAATCCAGAATGATGCCGAGGTTTCTGACAGAGGAGATACACCCAGAAATATCATAACTTCTGTTATTTGGTCCTCAGGGGTGATGATGAGTGTTTCTGTCCCATCAGCGTAGTTGAGTAGACGGAAAGTTTTACAACAGCTTGATCTGAAAAGCCTTACATAGAAGGAAGATCATATTTAACGTCGGTTGTCAGGAGAAGCCAGGTGGGCCTTCCTCAGTAACCCCCCCTGTCCTCAGACACACCTCCGTCTCCTCAGCAGGTAGCGTGGACCTAAAGCACGGTGGTGGAGGGGTGATGACCTGGGCTGGCTCAGTCATGGCCTCCTGTGCGAGGCCGCCTACCTGCCGGCTGAAGCTCGGTCCAAACAGAACAATGACCCGAAACACAGCAGCACATCTAGAATCTGCTGCTGAAAATGGTCTAGTCAAAGTCCAGACCTCATGCAGACCAACACGCTGAGAAAAACACGGGAGACCCTACAGACCTTCAGCGTCTCATAAGCTGTAGCAATCAGCAGGAACTTCTGGTGAGCGGCCTCCTCGTCTCCGGGCTTCTCGGCTCGGTACCGGTCCGGGTGGTACCGGCGGGCCAGCTGTCGGTAAGCCCGGGCGATCTCCGCCTTGGAGGCCTCCCGGGAGACTCCCAGCACGTCGTAGCAGACCTCCGTCCCGCAGTAGAGCCCCTCCAGCAGCGCCGTGGCCGCGGGCAGCGAGGACACGGAGAGCAGGAGCACCGTGAGCCGCCACAGGCAGCACCGGACCCCGCCGCGGCTCCGCTCCGTCGACGGATCCATCTCTGCCCGCTGCTGCTGCTGCTCCTCCGACACGGAGCCCCGGGTGCCGTCGCACACTGCTGACGTCACAAAAGCGCCGGAACGGGATGTTAACTCTGATCAAATCCAAAGGTTTCTAGCTTATTAGCATCAGCTGTGTTTTTAAATGACTTCGCTAGCTCTGGGTCACTGGTCCGGTCTGGTCCAGTAGAACTCACTGGTACCACCGCTGTGGGTCAGGTCTAAACAACAAAACGGTTACATTTACTACATCCAGCGTGTGAGCACTCTGCCTTGAATAGCCGATCTTCGATTTCAGGGTCCAAATGATGACGTTGCTTTCAACTCTCTGCTGCCATCTGCTGGCCATGCAGAAAACAGCCGGGATAACGGCAAAAAACTGTCGCAAACCGCCTCTAATTTTCTTAAATATGTGTTGAATAGTAAATCCTAAGGATTTCAGTCTTAATTCTGACCTTGTAAATTGTTTTTTTGTTAATTTCTAAAAAAACAAAAACAAAAAAAAAAACAGTAAATTAGAACAAAATGTTTTCTTTGGATATTGATCAATTAATTCTTTACAGAAATCATCATGGAAATTCTAACAGTCCATCCATCTATCTGCACGGGTGGTGGCACCTGCAAGAGGCTGCAAGTTCGCAGGTTCATATCCCAAAGACTGCAAATCTGAGTAGTCCTGGGTCAATGTGAGCTTCTGTGCTTTCTGTGTCTCTGCTCTGTCTTCTCTAACATAGAAAGTACTCCTGGGTCAATGTGAGCTTCTGAGCTTTCTGTGTCTCTGCTCTGTCTTCTCTAACATAGAAAGTACTCCTGGGTCAATGTGAGCTTCTGTGCTTTCTGTGTCTCTGCTCTGTCTTCTCTAACATAGAAAGTACTCCTGGGTCAATGTGAGCTTCTGTGCTTTCTGTGTCTCTGCTCTGTCTTCTCTAACATAGAAAGTACTCCTGGGTCAATGTGAGCTTCTGTGCTTTCTGTGTCTCTGCTCTGTCTTCTCTAACATAGAAAGTACTCCTGGGTCAATGTGAGCTTCTGTGCTTTCTGTGTCTCTGCTCTGTCTTCTCTAACATAGAAAGTACTCCTGGGTCAATGTGAGCTTCTGAGCTTTCTGTGTCTCTGCTCTGTCTTCTCTAAGCCCCAGTGGGTGGAGGCAGATGAGCGTTCACACTGAGCCTGGTTCTGGTTCTGCTGGAGGTTCTCCTCCCTGTTAAAGGGGAGTTTTCCTCTCCACTGTCGCTTCATGCATGCTCAGTATGAGGGATTGCTGCAAAGCCATCAACAATGCAGACGACTGTCCACTGTGGCTCTACGCTCTTTCAGGAGGAGTGAATGCTGCTTGGAGAGACTTGATGCAACCTGCTGGGTTTCCTTAGAGAGGAAACTTTCTCACCAACCTGGAGGATCTGATGGAAGCTGACTTTGGAAAGAGCCTTGAGATGACATGTTGTGTTAATTGGTGCTACATAAATAAAATGTAATTGAATCTCCTCCTTCCACCGTCCAACAATACCTTGGTCTGACTCTGCACTGCACATCCTGGGATGGTCGCTGATTTTAACTGAAGCTGTTTTCCTTCTGGCCAGCAATCAGCTATCAGGAATCCTTGGAGCCAGCAACGTCTTGAAGGCTTCATTCTTCAGCTTCAATGATATCCTTCAGTGCTGCTGGTCCACCAGGATTTCAAAATTAAATGCTAAACTTAAAGGTAAGCAGAACTTTGTATGAATAAATAAATAAATACAATCCTCTTGAATCTATTTTGAATCCATGTGATTGGAGTGACTTTTTTTCCTTTTAAAGTGCCTTGAGATGTTTATTGTGAATTTCCTGATTATAATTATACTGAAAAGTATTGAAAACTGTGAAGCTTGCAACACTGTTGACTTTCAGCAATAAGGTCCTGAGTTTCCAAAAAAAGTTAAAAACAAAACAACTGGCCTTTTTTTCTGATGTTTGAAGACGTTTCGCTTCCCATCCAGAAAGCTTTCTCTAATCAAAAACTCTCTGGATGGGAACCTTTGGAAAAAAAAGTCCAGTTGTTTTGTTTTTAACTTTTTTTTGGAATGATCATGACCTTGATGACTGAAAATCTTCACCAGCACAAGGTCCTGAGTTCAAATCCCAGCTGGGAGTCCTCCTGCACATGTTCCCCCAGTCACATGCAAGGGTTCTCTCTGGGTACTCCAGCTTCCTCCTACAGTCCAAAAACATGATTGTTGGGTTAATTGTAATTGTAATAATCTATAAATTGTCCTTACATGTTGTCCTTTGATAGACTAGCATTCTGTCCAGTGACTGCTGGCGATAGGCTCCTCCTCCCAGTACCCTACATGGATGACGTGGTTCTGAGTGCAGCAGCGCTCCAGGTTTTATGTCACAGATGACATATGTGGGTTCAGTCTGTGTGGATCCATTTTCACCACGGGAGCCTGCACTGTAAATCGTTCACAGCTCAGGTCATACATGTGAACACACTGTTCAGCCTCTTCTGTTTTTTTCCCCTTCTGGAAATCACAGAAGGTTCAAAGAATCAGTAGAAATGTGCAGATCTTCTGTGCAGTAAATTATAAAAGCGGATTTTTAACAGAAGATGCTGCTTGTTAGAAAACTCTGCAACATCAACAGAAACAGTCTGGAGATCTAGTGAAGATCTTTACGCCACCATGTTGTAGCTTTAACCTGTTGGAACATAAACAGATCATCACCAGACCGTTCCTGCATTGTTGAAGGAAGTTGCTCCTAGAGAACATGATGTTCAGAGTCAGAATCAGCTTTAATTGCCAGGTATAAAAAAAGGAGGAATTTAACTCTGGGTTTCCTGGGTAGGTGTGGCAGACAGGGACTACTTTGTGTCATATGGTAATTATAAACCTAGAATGAGTTATGGAGTTCCTCAGGGGTCAATTCCTGCGCCACTTTTATTGAACATCTGTATAATTTCCCCCAAACTAAGATTAAAGGATATAGCATCTTCCACCAGATGTATGCTGATGACACACAACTTTATATGTATGTATCACTGCATTAACACAACCCACTGGTCACTGAGTCAGTGTCTTTGTGTTATCTGTGAGTGGACGGGTCAGAATTTCTTCTAGTTTAATCTAAAAAAAGTAGAAGTAGAGTTTTTGTCCCAGAAATACAAGGATGGAGATCTGTGCTAAACTAGAATTAATTAGGCTAAACACCACAGAGCAGGCAAGCAGTCCGGGTGTAATTCACATACAAATGCGTTACAGAATCAACTCGGTGTCATCTTAAAAACATTTCCAGAATAAAGAGTTTCCGGTCAAAAACGGGTTGGTGCTTTGCTTTCAGTGCTTGGATCACCGCAACGATGTCTTCGTCTGTCTTTCGGGCCGCCGTAGCTCATCTACAATCCTGCCGCCAGAGTCCTGATCAAAAAACAGGAAAATGGGTCAAATATATGAAACTATACATTTATAGGATCTGCTGTGAGCTGCTTATATTCTGTAAAACCTAAATAACGCATGAGGACTGCGATCACATTCAGGCTCTGCAACAAGCTGCAGATGCTGACGGTGATTTTCATGAGGGGTAAATTCATGAAGCTTTTTGCAAACACTAAATGTGCTCAATCCAGAGTTTGCTTATTGATCTGATTTTTTAAATCAGTGATAGCACACAAAGTAAAATCTCCTCCTAAAATAACGCAGCCTGATCTGAAAGAAGGTAATATGAATTTTTATTTAGGGGGAAGAAGTGTGTTTGGGATCATTGTTGCAGCCTGAACCTCCTACTGTGTCCAAGTTTCAACCGTAAAGCTGCAGGCTAGTGGACAAATGTTTAAATATTCAGGTAGTTACTCCAGCTGTTCCCACAGCATGATGCCACCACCACCGTGTTTGGCTGTTGTTGCTCTTAGTCCTGAAAGCTTCACATTGACTCCTGCAGTGCTTGCTTAACTTATCATAGAGATAACGAAAAAAAACAACAAACAGACAAATCCAGCAGAAACAGTTTATGTTTGTCATCTATCTTTGCAAATTAGGATCCATCTCTGACAATACTTTATATAAAAACAACTACGGTCACGGGAATCAACCCATATCTGTCTAAACTGAACTTATTACTCAGCTTTGCTACGTTTAAGCTGTTCTGGGAACAAACGGTGTAAAGATTTCAAACATACTTTCTGTCCTTCTGGAACAAACAGATCTTGGTCTCATCTGACCAGCAGCATTTTCCCCAGAAGAAATTTATGTTAATTCATTACTAAACAGTTTAGAGTTTACACTTTTAACATTGTTTGTTTTGAACATATAGCCGCCCATCCACAGACTATACTTACAGGGTCATGGAGGTCTGTTGCCCGTCTCCAGCAGTAACCGGACAGGATGGACACCTCACACCTTTAGAGCCACCAGTTAACTAACAGTCATGTGTTTGGACTGGCCTGTTGAGGGGGATTTGAACCCAGGACCCTCTTGCTGCAAGGCAACAATGCAACTAACTAGTAAGTGCTCGAGTCTTCTCTGTTGGTTCGGGCTCCCCTGTTGTTTCAGCAGTGTCCAGTTCATGAGAGGCTGAAGCTTTTTTTCCATCAATGTTTTTATTATTTTCAACAATTATACATACCGTATAAGCAAATACAAGAACCATACCAAAAAAAACAAAAAAAACAACAACGAACACCCTCTCAGATGCAAATCTGCATTTGAAAACTTTTACACTTTTTTCAGCAAGAGACACAAACTGGTTACAAAGGCTCTGATATCAACCAGATTTCCAAGCTGGCATTATTTAATTGTCCTCGTCGTCTTCAGATAAGTCCATTCCTTCCACAAGAATCATAAAGGGTCTCCATATATTTTCAAATGAATCACCTTTTCCTTTTAGGAGATATGTTATACGTTCCAGGGGTAAAGTTGTCAACATTTGTCTGACCCAGTGCCTGATAGTTGGTGCTGCTGTTTTCTTCCAGAAAAGTGCAATTAGACGTTTAGATTGTAACAGACATATATCGATCAATAACTGTTCACACTTGGTATATTTAATATTTTTGGGATATAAACCCAGAATGAAAAAACCTGGACCCAGAGGAATTTCTTTTGAAACAAGTTGTACTATAGTTTGCTTTATTTCTCTCCAAAAAATCCTAATTGCCCTGCATTCCCAGAAGCAATGAAACAGTGTACCCTTTTCGTCAGAGCATTTTGTGCATGTGTCTGGTATATCAAAATTATACCTGTTTAATTTAACTGGTGTAACATAAACTCGCATTAACCACTTATACTGTAGCAGCCTTAAGCGTGAATTGATTGTTTGAGGCTGAAGCTTTGGTTGTTTCTCAGCATCCTGATTCATCTCAGTTTCATCTGCAGTGGCAGCATCATGACTGCTTCCACATTCTTTAACTTTGACTCATATCTGCAGCTAGATGGTTAAAACTTGGACAATGAAGCCAAAGACACATCAGGTTTAAGGATGGAGAAGGATAACATTAAGCTGCTGGGATTACTTTCCAGAAGCTCTCACTTCCACTCTTTTTTGAAAAGCTGTGCCTTTAAAAAAGTGCTGCTGGAGGAGCAACTTGCTAAGAAGCATGTCGGTGAACATCAGTGGGCCTGTGTGTAAAATGTGTGCGCTGTAGTTGGGGGTTAGGGGGTATTTTTAGCTGGTCCTGCCCCTTGCATCTATCAGCTGGTTATTGGCTCTCAGAGTGTCGGTATAAATTAGCAGAGCTGTCAGCAGCGTCTCCAGACAGATTATCGCCGGTGGAAGGTGCCGTCGCCGTCCCTGCAGGAGGTCTTACATTCAGATTTCATTATGATCCGACAAACGGACACAGCGTGGATGGGATCAGGACACTAAGCCCTAGAATGTGTGGTTCTGTGTTCCTGCAGGAGGACTGAACCGGGCCGAAGATGTCCAGCGAGAAGAGTCCAGAGGTGTCGGGATGCGACGCCTCCATCATGAAGAACGTCTGGGAGATCCGACTGAGGGAGCAAGGCCAGAGGATGCGTCTGGAGCAGGAACGTCTGGAGAAGAGCGCCCTGCCCACGTGAGACATCTTCAGCATCTGCTGATATGCTCCAGAAATGTTAAAACATGTTCATATAAACCCAGATTATCACTTACGATCAACCTGGAGTTAATTCTTTTCACTATGCAGCGTTTTTTTATCTGATAAACTGTTTAACAGTCCAGAAAGTGGGACAAATCTGTCCTCATCAGCGAGTTCTTAAAGCTGTTCTCAACAGAATGCACAGAAAGTCCTGCTGTCAGCTGAACATGCTGATAAACTCTGTGTCAGCTTGACACCCAAATGTTGGTCCACTTTGACATTTGCAGCTCTGACATCCAGACGCAGAGGCTGAAGTTTCATCCTGCAAACCTCGACGTATCGTATGATTTCTGACAAAAACTGCAGCCGACCTTCTCTGCACAGGGAACTTTATCCCCACCTAGAGTTGTTCTGGCCAGAAAAGTGCTGCATGAGACAAAAAGCCAGGATGTTTGTTGGTATTTAGAGATCTTCCAGTGTTTTTTTACTAGAGATTAGGAAAACTTCATTAGCTGCAAGTCTTCCCCGTTTCTTTCTAATGTCCATCCAAACCTTTTAAAATGGTCTTGATGCAAAGTTTACTCAGGATTTCCTTTGAGTTTAGATGCTTTTCCCCTCAGTTTTAGTCCTTTAACAATCCCAACCCTGAACAGATTCTCATTACTGAGACTCCTGACCTGAAGTGGGCTTGGTCATCGGTTCTGCTATAGTTCTGAAGGTCTCTCCAGGTTCTCTTTGGACTTTGGCTTCTTTTCTTTTACTGATTTTCAGTCCTCTCCTTAATTCTGATCATTTTTAGGTGCTGAACAAACCGTTGGTAGGAAGAGTCGTGTTGGAACCTCAGGGGTGTGATTTTTATCTCCCTGTGGATCCTTCAGCCTGTTATTCACCCTTAGACCCTGTATGTCACTTGTTTAGCTTTCTGTTAGCAGTTGGGTTTAATATAAGTTAATTGTTCCGTTAGATCCCGTTTTATAATTTCCTTTTATTCCCTTCCTGTCAACACCAGGTTTAGATCTGTTAGATCTGGTTTCTGTTGGGTTATGTCTTATTATTATTATTTCTGTAGTTCCATTATTTCTTAGATTAGTTGGGGATTTTCTCCATATCTGGTCCATTCTCTGTCCCCTGTAGGTTCTGTTAATTGCCAACACCTGTCAGCTCATTATCCCTCCTTTCCTTCAGCCCATCGCTTCCCTCCATTCCTTCCCCTCTAAGTTCAGCTCACTCTGTCAGACTCATCGTCCGGTCCTCCGTCCTCATCCATGGAAACTGTTCTGTTCCGGTTTTCCTGGGTTCTGTCCACCCTGTGAGCTTACTTCATTATTAAATCTTTATCAAACTCATCATGCGCCTCCAGAGCTCTTGTCTGTGCTTCGGTCTGGCTCCTGAAACTTTGACAATTCATTATTTTGAATAGATTCCCAACTCTATTTATTATTATTATGAAAATGTCTCACTTTTTTTTTTACTTCTACCCAATTTTATTTCAACACCTGAGTATTTAAAAAAAATAAACCCATTAATCGTTTTAGGAATAGTGAAAAGCCATTTCATAAAGATACTGGGATCTTTAAGTTCTTTCATCCAGGGAAATCATGCTTTATTACCATCTAACATAGAAAGTACTCCTGGGTCAATGTGAGCTTCTGTGCTTTCTGTGTCTCTGCTCTGTCTTCTCTAACATAGAAAGTACTCCTGGGTCAATGTGAGCTTCTGTGCTTTCTGTGTCTCTGCTCTGTCTTCTCTAAGCCCCAGTGGGTGGAGGCAGATGAGCGTTCACACTGAGCCTGGTTCTGGTTCTGCTGGAGGTTCTCCTCCCTGTTAAAGGGGAGTTTTCCTCTCCACTGTCGCTTCATGCATGCTCAGTATGAGGGATTGCTGCAAAGCCATCAACAATGCAGACGACTGTCCACTGTGGCTCTACGCTCTTTCAGGAGTGAATGCTGCTTGTCGGGACTTTGAAGCAATCAACTGGTTTCCTTATTTGGAAATTTTTGACCAATCTGTATAATATGATTGATTTTGACTTTGTAAAGTGCCTCGAGATGACATATTTCATGAATTGGCGCTATGTAAATAAAACTGAATTGAATTGAATTGAAATTGTTATCAGCAGTCTGGCAGAAAAACACAATTTGTTTCCATTTTCTAAATAAAACCTACAAGAAATCCCAAAGTGAAACACTGTTTACAGTCTAAACCAACAGGGGGATTTCCAGCTCTCAGGTCCTGTGTTAGGTCTTTGCTGGATTATTTTCCTGTTTTCCAATCCCAAGACATTTAAATACTGTTGGTCTGCTGCAGACTCCACCACTTTTACTGCACCCTGCTCAATAGGCGGCCATCGTCAGCTACTGGACCGAAGACGCCTGAGAAAGCCGCCGAAGTCCAAAGAAACACTTTGAGAGGCGTTCAAAAAGACTGGAGGACTGCTTTGATCAGAAAGCCTCAAAGATTACATGGAAAATCTGGCCACTGGGTCAGGAATTTCACAGAAATTAAAGACAGTTTGAAAAAATAATATCAAACACGTTTTAATGAACAGAAATTATAGACTTTAAACTCAACATAGACAGCTTCACTTCTACCTTCTTTCTCCTGAAATTGTTTTAATATTTGCATTAAATGTTTTTAGAATAATTTTGTATTATATATTTTTTTTTAAATGTAACTTTTAACCAGATTAAAAAAAATCCATTGCGTTCAAGACCTATTTCAAAATTATCGATCGATCGATCGATCGATCGATCTATCGATCTATCTATCTATCTATCTATCTATCTATCTATCTATCTATCTATCTATTTATCTATCTATCTATCTATCTATCTATCTATCTATCTATCTATCTATCTATCAGTCCAAGTGGGCACTTGATCCAGTGTCTTTTTTTTGATGGCAGCTGTATTTTCTCCACCGGTTTTTTTAAATGATTCTTTAGGAGTTAACATCTCAGTAACATCATGACGATGAAGAGCTCAGGGTGTCCGGAGCAGGATACCCGATCCCCCAGAACCCTAAAGGTCACCAGTTAGCTTTGCCACCAGATCTCCACAGTAGAAACCCGTCCAAGAATGCATTCCTCGCCTCGACTCCCAGAGCGGCCTGGAGAGCCGAACAGATTTAGCAGGACGTGTAATGAATACTTGGACACAACACAACGATTTATGGTGCACACTGAGCACACTGGCTATTTCTGCTGGTTTCATACCTGTACTTCCTGCTTTTACTGTAACCAGTCTGTAGTGGGGATGCAGAACGAAAGTGGCCTTTTCAACATGCTTACACACATGGGCTCTGTCCAAATTTAACTCTTACCTTTTGATTAGCCTTCTCTGTCCTGTAGCGCAGAAGACAGGACAGATTTTCTGTAAATGAAATGAAAAACGTTGTGTTGTTTAAGAGCTGTCAGATGGGATCTTTACTGTAGGAGTAAAGGTACAATAACATTACCTAACCCTCCAAAGGCTGTCCTCACAGCCCTGGATATTAACTAAACAGATATACCCTGCTGTGGTCACGTCTCTGGATTTATTCCAGGACAAGAAATCCAGCACTATCCCTACACCTTGCAGATTTTCTGGAACTTGCAATTGATTTCTGGTCAATTGCAAGTTAGTTGGAAAAGCAATAACCTCTTGAAAAACTAACCAAAACAGCACAGCCGCCAAATTGATCTCAGATTTTCAGGAGTGTCCAAGAAGCTCCAGGAAGTAGGAAGCTTTTCAGGAGAAATCCTCCAAACAAGAACTAAACCACCCTAAGGTGATTCCGAAAAAGGAGTTGGACCTACCAACATCCGCCAACAAAATGTATACTCATGACAAAATGTTTGAACTGCAGGCTTAACAAATCAATCTCAATAAATCAAGGACCCAGCACTGCAAAAATAACTGTTTTATAAACTTTTATAGCTTTTTTTTTCTCCTTTTTGTTTGCACAGCATCAACAAGGACTGGGCTGATCGAATGACTGCCAAGATGGGAAAATATAAAAGAGTGGAGAGGAAAGCTAAACCGTCCGATGGCCAAACAGACGACGATGTCTGGAAGAGCAAGCAACCACCGGTTCCTCAGGCCGCTCCTCCTGGTAGAGGGTCCGGTCCCTTTGGCAGACCCGGGTTACCGGCAAGAAGCTCATCTGCTCCAAACCTCAAGGACAAAAAAGGGCAAGACAAGAGCATCAGCAGACTACAGTTACTCATGTCCATCACCAAAACTCAGCCTTCGCCTCTGGTGTGGGGTAAGGCTTGGAAGTTCAACAAGTCCTTACCGCCACCAGCAGAGGGCAGTAGTGGCAGTGCAGACTGGGGGCAGTGCTGGATGTTTGCCCGCTATCAACCTCACACAGAAGATGGGAAGCCTTGGCCAAACGAGCCCAACCTGGTGGATCCTCAAAGCTATCTTCTCTGGAGAAAAGCCAATTACAGGATGGTTGAATCGCAGGAGCTGGACCTGAATCTGCCCGCTGAAGAATGGGAAACATCCTGGAAAAGATTTGAGAAAATCAAGAAGGATTCTGCTGAGAACGACAAAAAATTGACCAAACATGGATTCTTCGCCTCACTGGTGGAAACCCAACACCAAAATGAAATCTTAAGCTCACCAGAGTGGAGCGATTCATGGTTGTCCACCAAGCCAGCCGACCAGCAGGGTTTCAGTGCTGCTCCAAATGAAGGTTTATTGGATGCTACTGTTATTGAAAACAAAGACAAGGGAAGAGAAATTAGACCAGAATGGGAGGAATGTTGGAGGCTTCTGAACCACCATGGCAGGCTTCCTCACCCCCAAAAAGCTCACAGCCCAGAGTGGGCCAGTTCATGGAGAACAGCAGCAGCTGCCTTCAACACCAACCAGAGCTCCTCCCAGAACCAAGATCACGGCCAAGGCTTTGAAGATGACACCCAGCAGATGAATGGTTTTCACAAAATCCCCTATGCATCTCACAAGAGAGATCTTCTGTTCTCCGATAACTTTGAAGCAATTAACGACTGGAACAAGTCATGGGAGATACCAAGGAACAACTCAAAACCTTGTGCAGAGATAGATAAAGTCCTTAAAGCCTTACCTCCAAAGATGGACGTTGAGACTCAAAGGGTGGAGAAGATGCCTCGGGTCGATTACTCAGCTGAGAAAGTAGACTCTCCGTACCAGAAACTAAAACATGATGTGATTCATCAGACAAAGAAAGAACTCCCCCAGTCAAAGCTGCTTCTTCTGAAGCACCTCCAGAAAATACTGCCACCTTCAGAATGGAGGGACTCCTGGAAAGTAATAAAACACAGAATGAGGCTGGAGAGGAGGAGGTACAAACTGGATCCTCTGAGGCCCTTCAGAGAGTCTGAGCCCAATGACTCGGAATGGAGAGACTCCTGGAGGTTTAGCTGCCTGCCTCTGAGTCAGAACCCTGAGCTGTGGCAGCAAGGTTGGTCCACCACAGCACAAATCCGGGTGAACTGGGAGAGGCACCAGAGTGAGGTTTCAATGGAAGAATTCCCTAAAAATGGCCCAGCAAGTGAGCGGGTTTGGGGAGAATCCTGGAAATTCTCAAGGTACCAGCATAAATCAGAACCTGCTCAAGGCAAGGAACAAGTCAACAAAGGGAAGTCAAGTGTCCCTCATACCTCAGGGGAACAGGAAAGTCATACCAGGTCCATATCAGATTGGCAAAATGCTTGGATGGTCACAGAAACTCAGTGGAGTCATGACAAACCATCGTTTGCTCAGTGGAGGGAAGCCTGGAAGTGGTCTATCTACCACACACCACACTGGACTGGACAGGTACCTACAGCGAGCTGGGTGGATGAATCCACTGAAATCCAACACCCAAAAAGTAGAATGTCCTTTAAAGGAGCTAGGATGAGCCGCTCCTTTGACAGCAAGATATTTGGCCAAAGATACCCCGAGAAAGAGTGGAGCTGTTCATGGAGCGCCGCTTCATGTCTGAGCAATCAACCAAGCCAGAGAAGTTCATCTCAGCAGCAGCATCCCGTCGCGAGCGAATATGGATGTAAGTGGGGGAGATCTTTCAGGCTCGCCAACCCAATGCCTCATCTGGATCAACCCTGGACTGAATCTTCCCAGAACCCTGGTTACCACCCAGTTTTATGGTCAAGAGGAAATAAGATACTAAACAACAATAAATCCAACCTAAACAAAAACTTTGCCCCGGCCACATTCTGGGCAAACTCCTGCCAGTTTCTGCAGAACCCCAACGCTAAGTCTAATAACAAACGTAGGTCTAAAGACACCAATGATCCAAGGGTGATTTTAACTACAAAGATCAAAGCAAGGAAGCATTTATTCCTTGGCATGGAGAAGGAGAAGCAATCTGAGAGGAAGTGGGCGGGATGCCACCTCCTGGGTAAAACCCAACCTCGTCCCAAGAAAGGCCGTGGTTCAAACAATAAGCTTAAATCTGAAAACAGTGTCCACAAGAAGTTCCTGGAGGAATGGGGAGAGTCTTGGAGGTTTTTGGTTCGTCCTGAAAGCCTGAAAAAACAGATAAGCTTTAAGCCACTCTTGGGTTGGGATGAGTCCTGGAAGTTCCTCCTTCCACCATACTGAGCTAAAGACAAAGAAAAACAACCGCTCCAACAAATTATGGTGATATTAGGCACCCATGAAACACTTATTTTGCTCATAAAAAAGGAATGTCTATTTTGATAGGAAGCTAAGAGCAGCAATAGAGGGTCTGTTTCAGACAAATATATAAGAACAATGTAGCTTTTAATAACTGCTGACGAGTAAGGCAAGAGGATGATGGAGAAGGATGTTAGTTGGAGACCTGTAAGTGTAGTTTTGTATTTTACAAATGTAATATTGTAATACTTTGAGAAAGAGAAAGCACAGATTGTTCATGAAGGTACACATCATTGTCTGATGTAGGAATAGGAAGTGAATGTAGCCTAATAACTGTCTCCTGATTAAATGAATAAAAAGCAATCATTGTCACATGTCTTTATTCAGTGTGCTACATCACCACAGGCATTACCTAATTGCTTTATAAGATCTGTGGCATATATATATATATATATATATATATATATATATATATATATATATATATATATATATATATATATATATAATTAAGTCCAGACTCTTTAAAAGATTTATTACTAATACAACCTGTAAGAGAGATCTGGACCCTGACGATGCTGGGGGTTAGGGTAATCTTAACCCTTTGGAAGGTCAACATAGCTAAACTCCAAGAAATCGCAACCCAACGACAAACATGATTCAGGTTTTCAAATTTAATCTGTTGTATGTTAATGGCAGTGGCAATTTTATCCCTCACTATCTTTCGCATGGATTCCTGCAAAAAAAAAAAAAAAAAAATGTGCTATCAATGAAGCAGGTCAAAATGAAAGCAGTTTCATATACACAATCAGAAGTACACTGTCTGAGCACATTTTTATTTTATTCATTTTATACAATTCAAGGATTTGTTGACAGTATGTTTAATTATACAACATTGTTACATGATCCCAAAGCAAAAAAACAATGAGAATACTAAACTAAGGACACTAGCACTAATTTTAAAAATGAAGAAAATTGTTAAAATCCTCACATATTTCCTCACCTTCCCCATTACCAGCGTTGATTATGTGGCTGAGAAAAAAGTAAATATTCAGTTATTACACGATGACGGTTTGTTTCCTTGCATTGGGATTACTGCTACTCAGTCAGCAGACATGGATTCCTAACAGAGCAAGCTATTTATTAAATATCGCCTCCAGCTAAAGTCAGATTTCTGTCAAACTTAATGCAGCTCAATGAACATGTGCTTTTGAAATAATTAAATACAAAGGCAGATGAATATTACACTAGTTTATGTACTTTACGTGACGCTAATGCTGGCCAGCATGCTATGCTAAACCAGACGTTGCCATACAACATTTATTGCTAGCTTAATAGAAGCAAAGAAAGAGTGCATCCTTGTGAGTTATGTAAAAATGTTATTCTTTAAGATTTTCTTCCTTCTAGTGGTACACTAAATTAATTACAACCAACATCGTTAACCGCGTAATAACAACTACGGAATCTGCGGAGTATCATAAATGCGACAATGTAAACATGTCCTCCATGTATCTGGTACCAAGCTACTGCTAACAGCTAATAGCTGCGGTCACTTTTCTGAAGTTGCTTGTAAATTCCATGAGTCGCATTTTTTTGGCTCGTTTCTGAATGTGCAGTCGCTTATTTGGGCTCTAAAATAAACAACTATAAAGAAGAGTAAAGAGACCTACTCGTGCTGCAGCAGCTGGCTGATATTACTCCACTCATTGTTATATTTAATTAACTTACCTGTCCAGCAGAAAGCTGCAACCTCTGCATCCGTTTTGGTGCACTGCCACCAATTTATAAATTACTAATTCTAAGTTATCAGAACACTTTCAATTCTGATGTGATGTTATTAGACTTTACCAGAATATGCATTTAAAGCCAAATTAGTTACACACTGTCCTTTTAAGCTATCAAACTGCATGATTTTGTAAAGATTACTTAGTTGCCGCTCGCTTTACTGTGTAACCTGCCGTTGTCTTTCCCCTGGTTATAACCACTCACTTTATTTGAGCATATGAGAAATATTTCGGTTGAGAATCTCTCAGTGATTTTTGAGTTCTGAAAACATGACCTGCTGTGCTGTTTGGACCACAGTTTGTCGCTTCAGTCAGCACAGCATGTTCATGTTTTCAGAACTCAAAAATCACTGAGAGATTCTCAACCAAAAGATTTCTGACATGCTCAGATAAAAGTTTATGTTTTTCAAAAATAAAAAATTCTCACTTCAAAATCAAAATAAGTGATCTGAAATTTAAAAAAGGTTTTGCAAACACGTTTCATTGCAGTTTATAATCTAAAACATTTTTGACCAACATTACTTTTTGTTTGATTGGATAATAAAAGGTTTTGATAAAAAAATAAGTATGTTATTTTATTGTGACTTTTTTTCATTGAATAAAAAAAAAGAAAAAAATCCTTTCATATCATTTAACCTTTTTCAGCATTATGATCAATGTGAGAGCCCAGAACTGAGCTGTACAATTTCTCTGGCTTGTTTAGATTAAATATGTCAAATTAAAGTTTTTGTCTCCAAAGTAATTTCTCACTAAAGAAGTCAACAAGAAAAGAAGGCCGCTTCTCCCGGGTAAAGGAACAGCTGAAAGGGGGTACAAAATCATAAATAAACCAGATGTGCTGGAAAACAACGTTTGGTGACTGACTGATATCCGCCAGGTTAAAGTGACCATGATTCTATGAAGACCTTGATTCTCTGGGAGATTAAAAACCAACACGAAAGTATATAGAAAAAAACTCCACAAGACCAAGTTTACTTTTTTATTTTGTATGTTTCTTCAAGTAAAATATTAAAAATAAAGCCAAGCAACAACATTGACATGATTATGTGTCATTTTACCAACAAATCAATGAGAAATCATTTGACTTTGGGATCTACCTCTCTGGCATCCATGCGCTGTTTTCAGGACGACCTCTCCAAGATGGTGGACCTTATTTTATGCGCCTGAACCATAGTGCAGGGTTCACGCTTTATATATCTATGTTCTTACATACCACATACACGGCTCACGGTCTCCATCTAGTGGACAACTTCGAAAAGACACAATTCTGGAAAATTACCAAGCAGACATTGGCGCTCGTATTGTAAAAATAAGCAGCCTTAAAATCAACCTTTCAGAAGTGTCGCAGAGATTACTTCACCATTGTAAAGGAAACACGCTCTATTATTTTTATAAACATAAACTATATACATTTGTTAACTAAAGAACAAAAATTAGCTTCAATTATACCATTTAAAACCAAACTATGTCAAACATTTACAACAAGGCATAAAATGAAAATGTTCTAAGTAGAAAAATATTAAGTGAGTCCATTCCGCTCTCCAACTTGCATATTTAACTTTCCAGTTGGCTCTATATGAAATACATCACATATTTAATGTCATTTGTGGAGACTCCTGGTGTAAACAGTAACTTAAAGGTCCCTGGAGACCAGAAAATCATACCTAATCATGCGCCATTTTGTTATTGCAGGACATTTAACAGGTTTTGCATCATTAGTTAACCTCACTTTGTCATTTTGTCTCTGGATTAAGGAAAGAGGTTGTTCTACTGCCTCTTTCCTAAACACAAACACAACACGAAACACAAAATGCATTGAGTTTCTACATCCCTCAGTTTAAAGTCGGAGTTTAAAGATACACATTATGTTGCTACACTAAAACTTTTAAACACTGAAAGCTGAGCAACAGCAAGGCAACAGTTGTTCCAGTTACTTTCAATGCTCAAAAAAGTAATATTCAAAGGGTTTTCCATAGATGCTTCTTCGTAAAAACGATGTCCCTTAACTTTGCTTGCTTTATCTGAAGAAGATAAGTTGCTGGTTCTTGTTTGTTTTAACACGAGGAGTCTTGTTAACTGTGCCGTGTTCAAAAGTATAAGTTGATCCTAAGACTTCAGGCAAGTTTCCAGCAAAGAATTTCATTCAGAAGAAGAAACTTGACAAATTAGCTCATCAGATGCATGTTAGAGGGACATGTTCTCCAACAGGGACAGTTTTTGTTGTAGACTTTTGTGTGCATCCTGAAATACAAATTAAATATTCATAAAAGTTGATACAACAATCCCAAAATATACACAGATTACTGTGTGTTGTCCTGAAATACGTGGTAAACTAATTACATTTAGATAAAGGTCAGTGTAGAAGGTTACAGTAAAAAAAAAAAGTAAGCTTTGCAGTATAAGTCATCTGCAATTCTCTGCCACAGCTAAACATCAAGATCTTATGAAAGAATGATTTGTTCTTATAGTGACTTCATAATGGGCGGGGAAACTTAAAAGAGAGCTCCAAGCACAACAACCAAATTGTTGTTTTATTGTATTCCATTCAAAAATACTTTATAAGTCCCAAAAGGAAAATAAATGTCATTGTAATTCATATTATGCAGGTTTATTCAACGAGTTGTCGTAGACGGCTGCAGGCAGGAAGGGTCTCCTGTACTGGGCAGTCTCACAGCGGTTCTGGAGAAGCCTCTGACTGAAGACTCTGTTGTTGTATGACGGTCTGATGAAGAGGAGGGTCAGAGTTGTCCGTAATATTCTTAATTTTATAAAGAAACCGTCTCTGCACAGTCATCTACAGCTGTTCTGGTTCCGCGAGCGAGTTATTTTTAGAATAGTAACCTCACGATGACGTCACATCACGTGGTACGCAGTAGGGCAAGCTTGCATAGTCCGCCGTTGTTTTGCTGTAAAAGAGACGTGCGTTACCCATGGTTTTACTCGGTAAACGACTGCTTTTTCCAAATCTAAGACCATGGTTTTTAAACATTGTTGCTATGGAACGTGCAACAGCGACTCGAGGTACGCTGATCGGCCGCATATGAAGGATGTTTTCTTCAAGACTGCCAAGGAGAAATGTGCGCGCTGGGTACACCGGTGCGGTCAGCCTACACAACAGTTCAACCCGGAAAAAGTTACCAAATTCACCTAAATATGTAACAAGCATTTTGTTGGAGGAAAGGGCACAACCGAAGAACATCCTGACCCAATTCCAGCGACATCAAGTAGTGAACAGGTAAGAGTAGTTTGGTGGCCGACATGTTAATAAAGTAGCGCCTGCTACCATGATAGCATATAGGCTATCATGGTAGCAGGCGCTAACATGATACCCTGCTACCAGGATAGCCTACTCAAAAACATTTCAAGTAAGACAAACATTAAACATATACCGATGCCTGGATGGTGATTACAAACAAAAAAACGGCCGACGACGCCATGACCGCCGCGCAGGAAAAAAAAAAAAAAAAAAAACTTACCGTTCGATCGATTCGGCCCAGTTTCTGGTCTTTCTAAGCCCTCGACACTCAAGCCATCGTTTGAGCTGAAGGTTAGTGTGTTCTTCGACAGTGCGACCAGTAATCCGTGCGCCTGGGACATCGTCTTGGGAAAGTTTATTGGCTGCAAAGTCGGTCATATCGCTGTTTCTGTTGTGCGTGTAATAGATGGTTGCTACGGGCGTTCTCTACCTGTATGCCCTACCTAAGCGGCAAAAGGGCCGTTGCTCTTGAGACAGTGATGTCACGTGCGCGGTACGCTATTAGGGCTTCCCTCAATGTCAAAGTGAGAGTTCTGTTTTCGGTTCTGTGACCCCACAAACACTTGGCAGGAGGCTAAGAAATGACCCATCAGGGCTCCATGGCACCACAAACCGATGCAAAATGACATAATGAGGTGTCAAACTTTGATTTTTCGCCGTTCCTTGCCCCTGTCGAGCACAGAAGAAGTACATCTAGAGAGTCAGGGTGGCCGAGAGGTCTAAGGCGCTGCGTTCAGGTCGCAGTCTCCACTGGAGGCGTGGGTTCGAATCCCACTCCTGACACACTCTGCTTCTTACTCTGTTGGTAGGCAGTATTTGAACAGCTCATGTAAAAGGACAGATCAAAATAGTCTCTGATTTGGAGTGTTTTTCTGTTAACATGGTATGTTCAAGTTTGTCCACGTCTACACAAGATGGATATATCAAGGTGCAACTCATAAGTGTAAACATGTGGCATTTAGCACACTTTCTCACTCTCTTTCATCAATATCACTCTTTTTCTGGGCCTAAGTGGGGGATGAGCGACTGAGCCGAGGGACACCAAGGGACACAAAGGAGCATGCAGAGGAAGTGGATTAGGGCTTCCCTCAATGTCAAAGTGAGAGTTCTGTTTTCGGTTCTGTGACCCCACAAACACTTGGCAGGAGGCTAAGAAATGACCCATCAGGGCTCCATGGCACCACAAACCTATGCAAAATGGCATAATGAGGTGTCAAACTTTGATTTTTCGCCGTTCCTTGCCCCTGTCGAGCACAGAAGAAGTGCATCTAGATAGTCAGGGTGGCCGAGAGGTCTAAGGCGCTGCGTTAAGGTCGCAGTCTCCACTGGAGGCGTGGGTTCGAATCCCACTCCTGACAGAATCTGCTTCTTACTCTGTTGGTAGGCAGTATTTGAACAGCTCATGTAAAAGGACAGATCAAAATAGTCTCTGATTTGGAGTGTTTTTCTGTTAACATGGTATGTTCAAGTTTGTCCACGTCTACACAAGATGGATATATCAAGGTGCAACTCATAAGTGTAAACATGTGGCATTTAGCACACTTTCTCACTCTCTTTCATCAATATCACTCTTTTTCTGGGCCTAAGTCGGAGATGAGCGACTGGGCCGAGGGACACCAAGGGACACAAAGGAGCATGCAGAGAAAGTGGATTAGGGCTTCCCTCAATGTCAAAGTGAGAGTTCTGTTTTCGGTTCTGTGACCCCACAAACACTTGGCAGGAGGCTAAGAAATGACCCATCAGGGCTCCATGGCACCACAAACCTATGCAAAATGGCATAATGAGGTGTAAAACTTTGATTTTTCGCCGTTCCTTGCCCCTGTCGAATACAGAAGAAGTGCATCTAGAGAGTCAGGGTGGCGGAGAGGTCTAAGGCGCTGCGTTAAGGTCGCAGTCTCCACTGGAGGCGTGGGTTCGAATCCCACTCCTGACAGAATCTGCTTCTTACTCTGTTGGTAGGCAGTATTTGAACAGCTCATGTAAAAGGACAGATCAAAATAATCTCTGATTTGGAGTGTTTCTCTGTTAACATGGTATGTTCAAGTTTGTCCATGTCTACACAAGATGGATATATCAAGGTGCAACTCATAAGTGTATACAAGTGGCATTTAGCACACTTTCTGACTCTCTTCCATCAATATCACTCTTTTTCTGGGCCTAAGTGGGGGATGAGCGACTGGGCCGAGGGACACCAAGGGACACAAAGGAGCAGGCAGAGGAAGTGGATTAGGGCTTCCCTCAATGTCAAAGTGAGAATTCTGTTTTCGGTTCTGTGACCCCACAAACACTTGGCAGGAGGCTAAGAAATGACCCATCAGGGCTCCATGGCACCACAAACCTATGCAAAATGACATAATGAGGTGTCAAACTTTGATTTTTCGCCGTTCCTTGCCCCTGTCGAGCACAGAAGAAGTGCATCTAGGGAGTCAGGGTGGCCGAGAGGTCTAAGGCGCTGCGTTCAGGTCGCAGTCTCCACTGGAGGCGTGGGTTCGAATCCCACTCCTGACAGAATCTGCTTCTTACTCTGTTGGTAGGCAGTATTTGAACAGCTCATGTAAAAGGACAGATCAAAATAGTCTCTGATTTGGAGTGTTTTTCTGTTAACATGGTATGTTCAAGTTTGTCCACGTCTACACAAGATGGATATATCAAGGTGCAACTCATAAGTGTAAACATGTGGCATTTAGCACACTTTCTCACTCTCTTTCATCAATATCACTCTTTTTCTGGGCCTAAGTCGGAGATGAGCGACTGGGCCGAGGGACACCAAGGGACACAAAGGAGCATGCAGAGAAAGTGGATTAGGGCTTCCCTCAATGTCAAAGTGAGAGTTCTGTTTTCGGTTCTGTGACCCCACAAACACTTGGCAGGAGGCTAAGAAATGACCCATCAGGGCTCCATGGCACCACAAACCTATGCAAAATGGCATAATGAGGTGTAAAACTTTGATTTTTCGCCGTTCCTTGCCCCTGTCGAGCACAGAAGAAGTGCATCTAGAGAGTCAGGGTGGCCGAGAGGTCTAAGGCGCTGCGTTAAGGTCGCAGTCCCAAAAGGAAAATAAATGTCATTGTAATTCATATTATGCAGGTTTATTCAACGAGTTGTCGTAGACGGCTGCAGGCAGGAAGGGTCTCCTGTACTGGGCAGTCTCACAGCGGTTCTGGAGAAGCCTCTGACTGAAGACTCTGTTGTTGTATGACGGTCTGATGAAGAGGAGGGTCAGAGTTGTCCGTAATATTCTTAATTTTATAAAGAAACCGTCTCTGCACAGTCATCTACAGCTGTTCTGGTTCTGTCCGCAGGAAAGAACCACCTTTATTTATCAGCTTGTTGAGCTTTTCCACGTCTACTCAAGGTGCAACTCATAAGTGTAAACAAGTGGCATTTAGGACTTTTTCTGACTCTCTTCCACCAATAGTCAATATCACTCTTTTTCTGGGCCTAAGTGGGGGATGAGCGACTGGCCCGAGGGACACCAAGGGAGACAAAAGACCATGCAGAGGAAGTGAATAGCGTACCGCGAGCGAGTTATTTTTAGAATAGTAACCTCACGATGACGTCACATCACGTGGTACGCAGTAGGGCAAGCTTGCATAGTCCGCCGTTGTTTTGCTGTAAAAGAGACGTGCGTTACCCATGGTTTTACTCGGTAAACGACTGCTTTTTCCAAATCTAAGACCATGGTTTTTAAACATTGTTGCTATGGAACGTGCAACAGCGACTCGAGGTACGCTGATCGGCCGCATATGAAGGATGTTTTCTTCAAGACTGCCAAGGAGAAATGTGCGCGCTGGGTACACCGGTGCGGTCAGCCTACACAACAGTTCAACCCGGAAAAAGTTACCAAATTCACCTAAATATGTAACAAGCATTTTGTTGGAGGAAAGGGCACAACCGAAGAACATCCTGACCCAATTCCAGCGACATCAAGTAGTGAACAGGTAAGAGTAGTTTGGTGGCCGACATGTTAATAAAGTAGCGCCTGCTACCATGATAGCATATAGGCTATCATGGTAGCAGGCGCTAACATGATACCCTGCTACCAGGATAGCCTACTCAAAAACATTTCAAGTAAGACAAACATTAAACATATACCGATGCCTGGATGGTGATTACAAACAAAAAAACGGCCGACGACGCCATGACCGCCGCGCAGGAAAAAAAAAAAAAAAAAAAACTTACCGTTCGATCGATTCGGCCCAGTTTCTGGTCTTTCTAAGCCCTCGACACTCAAGCCATCGTTTGAGCTGAAGGTTAGTGTGTTCTTCGACAGTGCGACCAGTAATCCGTGCGCCTGGGACATCGTCTTGGGAAAGTTTATTGGCTGCAAAGTCGGTCATATCGCTGTTTCTGTTGTGCGTGTAATAGATGGTTGCTACGGGCGTTCTCTACCTGTATGCCCTACCTAAGCGGCAAAAGGGCCGTTGCTCTTGAGACAGTGATGTCACGTGCGCGGTACGCTATTAGGGCTTCCCTCAATGTCAAAGTGAGAGTTCTGTTTTCGGTTCTGTGACCCCACAAACACTTGGCAGGAGGCTAAGAAATGACCCATCAGGGCTCCATGGCACCACAAACCGATGCAAAATGACATAATGAGGTGTCAAACTTTGATTTTTCGCCGTTCCTTGCCCCTGTCGAGCACAGAAGAAGTACATCTAGAGAGTCAGGGTGGCCGAGAGGTCTAAGGCGCTGCGTTCAGGTCGCAGTCTCCACTGGAGGCGTGGGTTCGAATCCCACTCCTGACACACTCTGCTTCTTACTCTGTTGGTAGGCAGTATTTGAACAGCTCATGTAAAAGGACAGATCAAAATAGTCTCTGATTTGGAGTGTTTTTCTGTTAACATGGTATGTTCAAGTTTGTCCACGTCTACACAAGATGGATATATCAAGGTGCAACTCATAAGTGTAAACATGTGGCATTTAGCACACTTTCTCACTCTCTTTCATCAATATCACTCTTTTTCTGGGCCTAAGTGGGGGATGAGCGACTGAGCCGAGGGACACCAAGGGACACAAAGGAGCATGCAGAGGAAGTGGATTAGGGCTTCCCTCAATGTCAAAGTGAGAGTTCTGTTTTCGGTTCTGTGACCCCACAAACACTTGGCAGGAGGCTAAGAAATGACCCATCAGGGCTCCATGGCACCACAAACCTATGCAAAATGGCATAATGAGGTGTCAAACTTTGATTTTTCGCCGTTCCTTGCCCCTGTCGAGCACAGAAGAAGTGCATCTAGATAGTCAGGGTGGCCGAGAGGTCTAAGGCGCTGCGTTAAGGTCGCAGTCTCCACTGGAGGCGTGGGTTCGAATCCCACTCCTGACACAATCTGCTTCTTACTCTGTTGGTAGGCAGTATTTGAACAGCTCATGTAAAAGGACAGATCAAAATAGTCTCTGATTTGGAGTGTTTTTCTGTTAACATGGTATGTTCAAGTTTGTCCACGTCTACACAAGATGGATATATCAAGGTGCAACTCATAAGTGTAAACAAGTGGCATTTAGCACACTTTCTGACTCTCTTCCATCAATATCACTCTTTTTCTGGCCTAAGTGGGGGATGAGCGACTGGCCCGAGGACACCAAGAGCCATGACAAAGAACCATGCAGAAAGTGGATTAGGGCTTCCCCCAATGTCAAAGTGAGAGGTCTGTTTCGGTTCTGTGACCCCCAAACACTTGCAGGAGGCTAAGAAATGACCCATCAGGGCTCCCATTGCACCACAAACCTAT
>NW_023396566.1:366985-414485 GCF_011125445.2 Fundulus heteroclitus
GGAGGGAGGGAGGGAGGGAGGAAGGGAGGGAGGAAGGACAGAAGGAAGGAAGGAAGGACGGAAGGAAGGAAGGAAGGATGGAAGGAAGGAAGGGAGGGAGGGAGGAAGGAAGGACTGAAGGAAGGGAGGGAGGGAGGGATGGATGAACGTCGCAGGCGTTCATCCATCCCTTTAAATTGTTGAACGTCGCAGGCGTGAGGAGCGGGAGGAGGCAAGTTCAACCTCCTCCCGCAGTTTTAGTGTAACACAGAGTTTCAGTGAAACTGCAGCCGCCTGGTTGGAGCAGCTGCACTGCAAAAACGGAACTAGAAATAAGTTAAATGTTCTTAAAATGAGTGTATTTGTCCTTGATTTGAGCAGGTAAATAAGACGATTTGCCAATGGAATAAAATTTTTGACTTAAAATAGGAACAATTTATCTCCATCATCTCATTTCAAGTGCAGGATGTCTAATTATCTTATTTTAGGGGTAAAAATGCCCATTCCATTGGCAGATAATCTTATTTACCTGCTCAAATCAAGGATAAATGCACTAACTTTAAGAACATTTTACTTATTTTTAGATCTGTTTTTGCAGTGTGACTGTGGCTAGTGGTTAGCTTGTTGTTGAGCTGCCGCCACTTGGATATTTTGGCCAACTTGACTAAAATTCGGGTCTTGAGTCATGTGACTTAGAATAAAGTCACATGACTGGGCTGACTGTTACCAAGCAGAGACGACTTGAAGATTCAGTCTCAGTGTGGCGTTTAAAATGAAACCACAGGAAGATGAGAGAAGCTTTTCACACAGAAACCTTTCTAAAACACCTGTCTGCGGTTCACTCTGGCTGCGAGAGAGCGAGAGAGAGCCAGACTTCAGCAGATAACATGCAGTACAGCGAATGTGACTCGTTTAAATCGTTCTGAGCTTTCTGCCTTGGTGTGCTCTGGATATGTTAGCAGTAGGGAGGGGTGATAAATCGATTAATTCAAATTAGCAACTCATGATGATTCAATTTGTGGAAAATCAAGATTTATTTCCTTTTTTTTTTTTTTTGCCAAGGCACTCTCTTGGGCTTCTATGAAACTTTGCATTATATCAGCCCTGAAAGGGGAAAATGTGTTTTCAAAATACTTTAATAAAGAGGAAACTTTGTTACCCTAAGATGAGGCACTTTAATTTATTTATAGTTCGTTTGAAGCCTGTTCTTGGATGTGTAAAACCACATTTTGTGTCATATTTTCATTGTTTACTGTGGCAGGGCGGCCATCTTGTTTTATAAGCATGTTTTAAAGCTTGTATTTAGTTGCATTATGATGAATTCAGGTCAGCTTCCAGAGGTCAATTAAAATAAAATAAAAAATAATCACAGTAATTCGTTTTTTGGAAATAAAAGGGGAAAAATTGATTAATTGGATTTGGTAAAAAGAAAAAAAAAAAGGAGATTTTATTTTTAAGCCATGACGTCCAGCTCTAGTTGGCAACTTTTGGTTGATCAATTAGTACGTTAGTTAATTAACACATCAGATGCTACAGACAGATTTTAAAAACGAATGAACGCTCACAGCAGGATGGCGAGTGATAAAATCTTATCAATGTGCGCATTTTCTTTTATGTTAGAGTTTTTGAAGAAAATCAGGGTCAAACAGGTCAAAGCTTTAACAAGCAGAGACTGGAGATCAGTGAAAACAACCAGATCAGCTCCTGTTTACAGCGTAGTCGTGTAATCCAGCAGCAGAGAGGCTCATGGAGACGTCCTTCCAGCAGACAGAGCATTGGGTGGCGGTTCGTGTGATGAAGGACCGCCTCAGCACCTCCACACCTCCTTTAATTTCACACTTAGCTAACCTGCAGTCCTCCAGCAGTGCAGAGCTGATCAGGCTGCTGTTACCTGGGTGCAGCCAGGCCTGTTCTGACTGCTGAGTCCTGCTGAGGGCCCAACCCTGACGTAGACCCCGAGACGGCCGCACTACATCTAACAGCTGAATTTAACAAGCCAACAGCACTGATGGTGGTTGATGGTTCGTAATATGTCATAAAAACACCAAAACACAACGATCAAAGGAAAATGTCAGGAGGTGCTTCAGCTACACGTTTAGCTCATGATGCCACTGATCCCAGACCTGTAGCCTGGTTTAATTAAACAGGTTAAACATATAATTCCCACGCTGGGATTAGAAAATTATCAGAGATGATCAGAGATCTTACGGTCTGACTCTAGCAGGTTCTGGCCTGCTGGTTCCTAAACACGTAAACTCATCGGTATAAACTAGATATGCAAACAAAGGATCGACTCATGATTAAATGACTATTAATGGTTAATTGGATTAAAGTTTGTTCCATTCGATTAACTAACATCCCCTTAGACCAGAGGTCTGCAACCTGCAGCTCTGGAACCGTAAGAGGCTCTTTGGACCTGCCACCATGGCTCTTAATTACTGCGGCTACAATACTTTTTTTTTTTTTTAGATCCTGACATAATAAGCAGAATGACACTAAAATCACCAATGATATTTTTAAGATCAATCTTTAGATCAGGGTTTCTTGTCATTAGGTTGGAAACGGCGTTTTTCCACAAGTATCAACCTCCCATAAAAAAGATCCATCCTCTTTTTCTTTTAACTTTAAAGCCTAATAAAAATTTAATGACAAGAATTCCCTATATTACATATTTATCAAAACTGATAGTTATCATGTGGCTCTAAACGAGTTTTGATGAGGTGGACTGAGGGGATAAATTGCTCTTTAGACCGTAAAGGCTGCAGGCTCCTGCCTTAGACGGACCTTCTGTCAGTGTTGTAGTGCGACCCCCGTCCAGAAGAGGGCGCTGCAGGTCTTTCTGAAGGGGAGCCAGACCACAAAAATCGTGAAATAATAAGAAAACAACAAACAATCGTGGCGGACGGAACGTGAAGCGGTCCAAACAGAGTCCGGTGTGGGAATATTACACTGAGGACAAAAGCGGAGCGCAAAAAAACGGAAACAGGACAGAAAAGGCTATTTTATTCTACCCAACTGTCTGCATAGGTTCCTGTTTGGTTACATTTTATAAATATGTCCAAGTTTATTAATGTGAGAAAACCACCATTTTTGCTCATTCAGTCAATATTTATTACAGGCAGCTCAATAAACAGTTAATAATATAATGATATGCCTCTTACAGGGTTCCCTCACCTTTGTGAACATCAAATTCAAGGACCTTTCAAGGACTTTCCAGGACCAATTTTCCTCAAATTCAAGGACGCAACGACTTGCAACTCTCCTCTGACTCAACGTGAATGTAACCTATTAGACGCTCGTAGGCCTAAACCGTAGCCTACCAACTAACGAAGAAGAGCGAACGCACTTTTGCAAATTAAAAGTCTGCTGAATCAACATAATTTTAAAAGATCGTGTGGTAGTAAAATAATAACACGAGTCGTCATCCGTGTGAACTTTCAACCCCACAAAAAAATTCAAGGACTTTCAAGGACAAGGTGTTTTTTTTGGCTGTTTTCAAGAACTTTCAAGGGCCTTGAATTGATATTTTCAGATTCACAAACTTTCAAGGATTTCAAAGACCCGTGGGAACCCTGTCCTTAATATTCAACATATTGTAAACAAATTAGCCTTTCATGTTATGGAAAGACAATCTAGATACAAGAGAAAATCCCGTCTAACCAATTAGTCGTTAGTCGATCGACGGGATCAATCAACTTTAGATTAACTCATTAATCAATAACTTGCATCCCAAAATTTTAAATCAGTAATTAAACAAAAACAACAACCAAGAAACATAAAAATGTGCCGCAGGTGCCCTGAAAGACGACAGAATCTAACGGCTTTTCCACCAGTACCTCCGCAGCTCGGCTCGGCTCTACTGCCTAACTCTTAGTTTCTTAAATTCTGTACATACAAATGTTTATTTTATTTTTTTTTATATTCACCTGTACACTATGACTTTCTCCTGCATTGTCTACATTTAAATTGTTTGCTTTTAAATCACTGCTGCACCTTATACTGTAATTCAATTTTTACTGCAATTTTACAAGCTGTATGCAACAAAATTTCGTTCTGTACGCACTCTGTGCATACAGAATAACAATAAAGTTGTCTAAGTCTAAGTCTATTCGGTTTTTATGGGTTTCTATTCGTGGCGGTTCTACGGTACCAGCCTCTTTATTTACTTCCTGCTTGTCTGAGCGGATCGGGCTGAGAACGCCGTCACAGAGCGGACGGGAACCCAGTAACTCCACTGGGAGGCAACAGAATGACCCGATCTCACCTGTATCCATCTGCCAGACGTAGACGGAGCCGTCTGAGCATCCCACCACCAGGTAGTCGTCGGCCGGGCGCCACTTGATGACCTGGATGGGGAACAGGTGCCGGGACGCCAGCATGATGCACTTCCTCTCCCGCAGACTGAGCAGCCCCACAGAGTGGTCGCTGGCCACCGAACAGACGCAGTGCTGCACCCGGGTCTGAGGAGAGGAGACAGCGGGAACCGTTAAAATCCAGCCAATCAGAAGCTAGATACGTTACCATTAAGGTTGATGATTCAAGTTTTAAAAGATGCCTGAGAAACGACTTCTGCAGCGACGCAATTAGAACCAAACTAGAGGGTTTGGGTTACAGTTCACAGCGTTTCAGCACAAAACGCCTCATGAACGGCCAAAGCTCGGCGGTGGAGGCGTCATCATGTGGGCTTAGGATAACGTAGCGTTATGGCTTTGGTTTATAAACAAGAGACTTTGGGCCATAATTCACAGAACTAAAATAAACAGCTGATTAAATTATGTGAGCGGGTGAATTATTAAAAAACGGCTTTGCTGCATTGCTTTGGTCGCAAGGTTTAGATGGTTTAACAAAACATCAACAGATGTGTAGAAAACTGGGATTTTGCTCCAATGTGAACTCTGCTGAGTTCTCCTACTGCTCTCCAATCTGCATTGTTTGTTGTTATTTCAACTTTTAACTTTGTGTTCTCTGTCATTTTTCTCTTCATAGAAGGTACACCTGGTCTGGCGTTCTGTTAGCTGTGACATCATCAGGGGAGGCAGATCATCCTCTATTACCATCTACCATAGAAGGTACTCCTGGGTCAATGTGAGCTTCTGTGCTTTCTGTGTCTCTGCTCTGTCTTCTCTACCATAGAAAGTACTCCTGGGTCAATGTGAGCTTCTGAGCTTCCTGTGTCTCTGCTCTGTCTTCTCTAACATAGAAAGTACTCCTGGGTCAATGTGAGCTTCTGTGCTTTCTGTGTCTCTGCTCTGTCTTCTCTAAACCCCAGTGGGTGGAGGCAGATGAGCGTTCACACTGAGCCTGGTTCTGGTTCTGCTGGAGGTTCTCCTCCCTGTTAAAGGGGAGTTTTCCTCTCCACTGTCGCTTCATGCATGCTCAGTATGAGGGATTGCTGCAAAGCCATCAACAATGCAGACGACTGTCCACTGTGGCTCTACGCTCTTTCAGGAGGAGTGAATGCTGCTTGGAGAGACTTGATGCAACCTGCTGGGTTTCCTTAGAGAGGAAACTTTCTCACCAACCTGGAGGATCTGATGGAAGCTGACTTTGGAAAGAACCTTGAGATGACGTGTTTCATTAATTGGAGCTATATACATAAAATTTAACTGAATTGAAGGAAACGTGTCTTTTCCACCACTCCTACTCCGCTCAGGTCTTACGCTGCAGTTTTCCGGCGGGACGATGAGCTGCGTGATCTCCCCTCCGTGGACGCAGAAGATGTGCTTCATCTCTCCGGTGAAGATGTCCCAGACGATGACGGAGAAGTCCACTCCTCCCGACACCAGGGAGCGCTGGTCGTACCGGGGGGACACCTGGTACGGGTAGAGGACGCAGGTCACCTTGTGCCGGTGGCCCCGCAGGGTGCGGTGGGGGGGCCAGCCTGCGGGACAGAGACAGGAGGTGTGTTCGCGTTAAAGCCTGGATGGTCCTGCAGTCCGTCTAGGCTGACCGAGCAGCCAACAGTTTATTTACGTGCAACTTTACGCCTTCTCCACCTCAGGAATCATCACACCTGACTTCTTAGGGATTAATCCGCTGATCTGACCCCGTTTATCAGTGAGAACGAAAGTGTCCCTTAGTTTATTTAAATACATTTCATGTGCGTCTGCATTTACGTCTATATGTGACAGAAGCAGAGGAATATTCACAGTTTGCATCTGTCTGAGGCTGTTTTTAAGGTTTATTAGGTCATTGTTTAGGGCTAAATTAGGGCTGAACGATTTTGGCAAATAATCTAATTGCAATTTTTTTTCTTAATATTGCGATTTAATGTGATTTTTTTCCCCCAGTTTAATTTATCATGTCTTTTTAAACATATACAAACAACAAATCATTTTATTTCCTCGCTGTGCAGATTAGTTGCTAAAAGACCCGCAGCGTCTAAACTCGGAGCAGAAATGATCGTGTTCTGCCTACAATATATTTCAACCAAAATTGCAGTTTTGACTTTTCTCTGCGTTAACCACAAGCAACAAAAATGGCGTCTAAATAAAGATGTTTGTAAACAAGGACTATTTAAAACAAGAACTTTTAATATTTCTATTAATCAGAATATTATTCAAGAGAACAGCTTTTAGTTGATTTGGACATCAATCCTTGTTGAACATAAAGTCCAACCAACAAGCAAGTCTATGTATTAAACTGATTGACCTGAACTTAATGCTATGTATGATTATATAAACTCTAAAACAAGTAATAAAACTAGATTATCTCACTGCTGCAACTGTCTCCCTTCCATGTGGAGGCAAACCCACTTTAAACATTTTACCAACACCTAATGGGCGTGTCTGATTCACTAATTGTTACATAGCCAAAAATTGCAGACTCTGCGATTTGAAAATTGCATTTTTTTAAAATCGCGATTATATTGAAAATGCGATTAATTGTTCCGCCCTAGGCTAAATGTGATTCACGATGTGATTTCTGTACAGATTTAAACCAGTGATGCTCAAACCCAGGAAGAAAACATCAGCTTTGATGCTCCTTGAGGTAAATAGAACTGAATGCGGTTATATTTCAGTGTACTTTGGTGAGTTTTATGGTCGACAGAAAAAGATGCGCTGCTTCCACAGGCTACTTCGTACATGAGGCCTCTGCAGAGCTCCTGCAGCTTCAGAGCTGTATTAGAGTTAATCTGCCCATCCACGCCGAGTCCAGTGCCAAACAAACCAAATGCAGAGAAAATGACAACATTTTAACTTTATCCTGCCTACAACCTTCCTTAAAAAGTCCAGCCATTGCATCGGACCTGATTCAGAGAGTAAATTCATCCCCGTCTCATGTTTTTATGATGTAAAGCCCTTTGAGCTTTTGTAGAAACACTGTGGTCTGGTGACGCCCCCCCCCTCACCTCTGCGGAGCATGTGCTCCCCCTGCAGCAGCTGCACGATGGCCGTCTGGGTGGCGGGGACGAGGACGATGCTGCCGTCCTCTCTGCCGCACACCAGCCGACCCTGAGACGGGATGTAGACGCTGGCCGTGACCTGAAGACACACAAAGTTTTTAAAGAGTCCACCAACTCAGCAACAGAATAAAAACCACGTTACTATTTTGTTCTTGTTAATTTCGGGGCGAACCTTGATGGGTTGTTCCCTGCTGGGCAGGACGCTGAGCTGATCGATGATCCCCGAGGAGACGGGAGCCAGCTTATCGAAGGCCTCCTGCAGGCTGACGGTGGACGACACCTGCAGCTCTGCACACACAGACCAGAGCTGAACCGATCGTCACGAAACTTATGTGTCAAATAATGCAGCTTTCAGGTGTAAAACTGTTTAATGAGCTGTTTACGGAGAAAACCTGATGATTGAGCAGCAGCTTGACAATATGCTGCAAGCAGCGCTAAGCAGTGACGGCTTTCAGTTCGCTTCATTCAATCAAGGACAGCAGTGACCTCAGCTGTCCACCAGGTGGCAGTCAGGGGCAGCAAGTTTAGTTGAGCTGCATAAAAGCTCATTTAATGTGGGAAATAGAGGAAGAAAGGAAATTATATTAAGAAAAAAGTCAGATTTAAGTATAAAGGATACATTTTGATTTATCTAAATTAAAATATATTATAATATTATTGCTTTCATAGAATTTGTCTTCATTATTTTATATATATATACACAATTATTATTTTTATTTATTTATTTTTAAACATACATTGTGCCGTAACTAGGCCTATTTTAGGGAGTCCCCAAAATAATTTGGTGTATTTTATTTTGTTTATATATTTTTAACAAAAACTGCCAACAAATTCAATATAATGTGGTCAGAATATAAGTTTAAATATATAATCATAGAAAGGGTGATTATTAACTTAACTATGATAATATATCTGTCGGTTTCCCTTTACATCTACATCAGCATCGACTTGAAAACATTTTATATTATGTTATTCATTGTTATTATAGTCATTATTTGTCTTCACTATATTATTTTTTTTCCTCATTTGTATACTTTTATACAGATAAAAACAAATAAATAGCTAAGGCTGATAGAAACGAACTGATGATCTTTGGCCTTTATGGCTCAGATGCTGGAAACACTCACAAGCGGAGGGCAGGAGATTCTTTTGAGTCTCCCACTTGAGATGTTATTAAACCTTTACTTAAGAAACCATCTCTTGATCAAGATGAGTTAGTAAACTACAGACCTATATCTAATCTTCTTTTCTTATCTAAAATTCTTGAGAAAGTAGTTGCTAATCAACTATGTGAACATTTACAAAGTAATGACCTACTTGAGGAGTTTCAGTCAGGCTTCAGAGCTCATCATAGCACTGAAACAGCTCTGGTGAAGGTCACTAATGATATTCTCATGGCCTCAGATAATGGACTTGTGTCTGTACTTGTCCTGTTAGATCTCAGTGCTGCGTTTGATACAGTTGATCACAATATTCTCCTACAAAGACTTGAACATACTGTAGGGATTAAGGGGAAAGCATTAGGCTGGTTTAAATCTTATCTGTCAGACAGATTCCAGTTTGTTCATGTTAATAATAAATCTTCCTCAAACTCTAGGGTCACTTGTGGAGTACCACAGGGTTCAGTCCTTGGACCAATTCTATTTACTATATATATGCTTCCCATTGGCAAAATTATCAGACAGCATGGGATTAATTTCCACTGTTATGCTGATGATACTCAGCTATATTTATCCATAAATCCTGATGAATCCAATCAGTTACTTCGACTGCAGTCATGTCTTGATGACATCAAAAGCTGGATGACTTTAAATTTCCTGCATTTAAATTCTGACAAGACAGAAGTTGTAATCTTTGGGCCAGAGTCTTCAAAAAATAAACTTCTTAATCAATCACTTAATCTGGATGGCATTAACCTGGCCTCTGGTAATAAAGTAAAAAATCTTGGTGTTTTTTTTACCAAGACATGTCATTTAAATCCCATATTAAACAGGTTTCCAGAGTTTCCTTTTTTCACCTCCGGAATATCGCCAAAATTAGAAGCATTCTGTCCAGGAGTGATGCTGAAAAACTGGTCCATGCATTTGTTACTTCAAGGCTAGACTATTGTAATTCTTTACTATCAGGAAGTCCACAAAATGCAGTTCAAAGCCTTCAGCTGATCCAAAATGCTGCAGCAAGAGTTCTGATGAAAATCAACAAGAGAGATCATATTTCTCCTGTTTTAGCTTCCCTTCATTGGCTTCCTGTTAAATCAAGAATAGAATTTAAAATTCTTCTTCTAACGTATAAAGCCCTTAATAATCAAGCTCCATCATATATCAGAGCTCTGATTACCCCGTATGTTCCTAACAGAGCACTTCGCTCTCAGACTGCAGGTCTGCTGGTGGTTCCTAGAGTCTCTAAAAGTAGAATGGGAGGCAGATCCTTTAGCTATCAGGCTCCTCTCCTGTGGAACCAACTCCCAGTTTTGGTCCGTGAGGCAGACACCCCGTCTACTTTTAAGACTAATCTTAAAACTTTCCTTTGTGACAAAGCTT
Organism: Fundulus heteroclitus; assembly: GCF_011125445.2. Classification (NCBI taxonomy): domain Eukaryota; kingdom Metazoa; phylum Chordata; class Actinopteri; order Cyprinodontiformes; family Fundulidae; genus Fundulus; species Fundulus heteroclitus. The sequence goes on from NW_023396566.1 coordinate 376,910, forward strand.
CTAGTCAGAGTGGCTCATGTTACCCTGAGCTACCTCTATAGTTATGCTGCTATAGGCTTAGGCTGCTGGAGGACATCAGGGTCTATTTCTCTCTCTCTGCTGAGTTCTCCTACTGCTCTCCAATCTCCATTGTTTGTTGTTATTTGCTCAACGAATTTAATATACAAGTTTTTAATGGAATTACTGGGAAAAAATTTTTTCACAATGTTTTAATTTTATGACCAGCACCTGTTGGCATTGCTGTCTGACTTGTGAGGACACCTGTGAGGTAGGGAGCAGGTGCTCACCTGGTGGACTCGCAGTCGGCTGTGGAGGTGTGGATGGCGGGACGCTCCACAGCGACAGGCGGCCGGCCGAGTCTCCCTGGACCAGCAGCTTGTGGAAGGGCTCCCGGCGGCCAAAGAAGAACCGAGTCACAGGAGGACAGATCAGGAGCTGGCAGGGAAAATACAGGTTGAGGAAAATAAATAAAATCACCTGCCAACCTCAGACGGAGAGCTGGTGAGAGCGATCGCATCAGTGGGCCGTTTCCCCTTCAAGTCATCGTGCAGTGAGGATAGGAAACAGTCGAGTGGAACAGAAGCCTTTGGCCGGGCTTTAAAATGAACCGCAGCACCACACAGCAACCAGGAAGAAGAGCATGATGATCCCACCTCCACAGGCTGGACACACCGAGGTGAGGCGAGGAGGAGGCTACTCCTGCTGCCGTTTCTGGGTCGTTCCATAAGATCGGACCACGAAAATGGAACCAAAAGCAGGTGAAATCCTCTTGAAATAAATGTATTTTTCATTGATTTGAGCTGGTAAATCAGACTATTTGCCAATGGAGTAAGATTTTTGCACTTAAAATAAAAACAAGTCATCTCCATCACCTTATTTCAAGTGTAGGATGTCTAGTTATCTTATTTTAAGGGCAGACATTCTCATTCTATTGGCAAACAGTCTTATTTAGCTGCTCAGATCAAGGAAAAATTGACTAATTTTAAGACAATTTTACTTACTTTTAGTTCCCTTTTTGCAGTGAGAGTCAGCTGGACCTCTTCACTAAAGTTCGTTATAGCTGCCGGACTAAACCACCTCAGGAGGAGGAAGCCGTGGGGACGCAGCGCCACTGTGTCAAACCACCACCACACAAAGTATTCACACCCAGGCAAACTTTCCACATTTTGTCACCTTACAGTTTAATATAGTCACCTTAAAGTTTATTATAGTCACAGCAGCAGCTGTCCCGCGCCCAGAGAGCTTCCTGGGGTTCAGGGTCTTGCTCATGGACCATAGGGCAGACTGTGGGAGTCGAACCACGATTCTAAAGCCTTCTCTGCTCTAACCACTCGACCAGGGGTCTGCAGACCTTCCACAGTGGCTCTTAATAACTTTGGCTACAAATAATATCTTTATTATTGTATTTAAATGTAATAATGATAAGATTTTGTCTTGGAATAGTTGACTGGGAAAACACACAAAATTAAAAACTAGATCTAAGAAAGACGGGAGGTTGGTTTATTTATTACGAGAAAATCATTACCGAGAGAAGCGGAAAAGGTTCGAAATGATACGGAGTCTTTAATCAACCGTCCTCCTGAATTTCACGGTTAATGGGACCAAACCTGTCTGTGACTTTGACGCACACAAATCTGCTTTTAAAACATTTATTAAACTCGGCTAAATACAGCGAGCGTCGTTAAAGAAAAAGACCAAAAGCCTGTTCTGGCTGAAGCTAGTTTTATTTTTGTGTGTTTTCCCAGTCAACTATTCCAAAAAACTTGGAATAATTGCTTTTAATTTTCACAACAGAATGATGCTAAATGTACCAGTAATATTTAATTTTAATCAATATTTTTTTCATTATGTTGGAAACTATGATTTTTTTTGTTTTACATTATTATCCACAAATTTCAACATCCTGTCCATCATCTTTTTTTTAAACCCCAAAATAGACGTTTCTTTAACGATGACAACATTTTTCCTACAGTAGATCTTTATCAAAAATTATAACTTGTCTTTTTTCAAAAGGCTCAGGCAACATTTGTGGCTCTGAATGAGTTTAATTCAGGTGGACTGGAGGTAAAGTGGCTCTTTAGACTGTAAAGGCTGCAGACCTCTGCACTAGACCAACACGCCCCGACTGACAGACTTTCAGAGACAAACCAACAGAAAATAGTATAGAATTATGATGTGGATGGTTAATTATAGATAATTAACTGAAAAAAAATAAAAAATAAAAAAACTGTAATCATCGCTCTTTACTCTGATCCCAATAAATTAAATCTAATTAACACTTTAAAATTAAAATGTAGACATTGTAACAATCTGAGCTGCAGGAGCCCTGAGACCTTCCCCTGCCTGCAGGACGACCACACGGGAGGCTTTAGATCAGAGCAGGGTTAGAACGGCCTAGTCAAAGTCTCGAGCCAAACACTGGCCGAGTTTGAGGCGTGTCGCCAGGAGCTGTTGGCGACGCGATCCCGACAAAAAGCTCACGGCAGTTGTGGAACCGGACAAAAGGTGGCGAAAGTTGACAGGGTGTGAAATCTCATGGAAGACAGTGAATCTGGTCATCTGTGAGGAAAACGTTCTGCTCAAACACCACAGGACAGGAAGGAAGACACAGGGATGGCTGTCAGCAGCAGGCAACTTAGAAGAAAATACGGCAGTAAAACTGAGCTTCAAAGGACTCTGGGAAATGTAGTTCCTGATAATCCGGTTCGTTTGGCAGGAAACTGGATCTGGTTGTGTTGATATCCTGGAAAGAGTCGATTTTTAGAACAATTTAACCAGAGTTGACCTTTTCCTGCAGATGTTTCTGGGAGGGGGGGGGGGGGGGGAGTTAGTTTAATGTTGGGACAGTCATACAAAAGAGTTTTTAACCTTATTTTATGTGATGGATCTGTAAAAATAGTCTGAGTTGTTTAAGTGAAATGAGACAAAATGAAGATGTGTCTACTTTTAAGACTAATCTTAAAACTTTCCTTTGTGACAAAGCTTCTAGTCAGAGTGGCTCATGTTACCCTGAGCTACCTCTATAGTTATGCTGCTATAGGCTTAGGCTGCTGGAGGACATCAGGGTCTATTTCTCTCTCTCTGCTGAGTTCTCCTACTGCTCTCCAATCTGCATTGTTTGTTGTTATTTCAGCTTTTAACTTTTTATTCTCTGTAATTTCTCTCTTCATAGAAGGTACACCTGGTCTGGTGTTCTGTTAGCTGTGACATCATCAGGGGAGGCAGATCATCCTCTATTACCATCTAACATAGAAAGTACTCCTGGGTCAATGTGAGCTTCTGTGCTTTCTGTGTCTCTGCTCTGTCTTCTCTACCATAGAAAGTACTCCTGGGTCAATGTGAGCTTCTGTGCTTTCTGTGTCTCTGCTCTGTCTTCTCTAACATAGAAAGTACTCCTGGGTCAATGTGAGCTTCTGTGCTTTCTGTGTCTCTGCTCTGTCTTCTCTAACATAGAAAGTACTCCTGGGTCAATGTGAGCTTCTGTGCTTTCTGTGTCTCTGCTCTGTCTTCTCTACCATAGAAAGTACTCCTGGGTCAATGTGAGCTTCTGAGCTTTCTGTGTCTCTGCTCTGTCTTCTCTACCATAAAAAGTACTCCTGGGTCAATGTGAGCTTCTGTGCTTTCTGTGTCTCTGCTCTGTCTTCTCTAACATAGAAAGTACTCCTGGGTCAATGTGAGCTTCTGTGCTTTCTGTGTCTCTGCTCTGTCTTCTCTACCATAGAAAGTACTCCTGGGTCAATGTGAGCTTCTGTGCTTTCTGTGTCTCTGCTCTGTCTTCTCTAACATAGAAAGTACTCCTGGGTCAATGTGAGCTTCTGTGCTTTCTGTGTCTCTGCTCTGTCTTCTCTAACATAGAAAGTACTCCTGGGTCAATGTGAGCTTCTGAGCTTTCTGTGTCTCTGCTCTGTCTTCTCTAAGCCCCAGTGGGTGGAGGCAGATGAGCGTTCACACTGAGCCTGGTTCTGGTTCTGCTGGAGGTTCTCCTCCCTGTTAAAGGGGAGTTTTCCTCTCCACTGTCGCTTCATGCATGCTCAGTATGAGGGATTGCTGCAAAGCCATCAACAATGCAGACGACTGTCCACTGTGGCTCTACGCTCTTTCAGGAGGAGTGAATGCTGCTTGGAGAGACTTGATGCAACCTGCTGGGTTTCCTTAGAGAGGAAACTTTCTCACCAACCTGGAGGATCTGATGGAGTCTGACTTTGGAAAAAGCTTTGAGATGACGTGTTGTGGATTGGTGCTATGGAAATAAACTTAAATTGATTTGAATTACTAATGGGAAACACAGACCTGTTCTCAGTTAGAACAGTTAGTTCAGTGGGAAACTAATGAAAAATGCGTTTTTAACATGTCTGATAATAATGAAAGTGAAATAAAAACATTTTAACAACCCAGAAACATGATGTTAATGTACCTTTAAATATTTTGGCCATGACTGTAAACGGTAAAAATCAGTCGGTCTGATTAGTTGATTTTTTTGTTGTTGCTCTTTTCAGTTTCTGCAGCTCGGCCAATTAAATTCTTCTTCTTCTTCTTCTGCTGGTTGCCTGCTGCTGACACTAAGAGTTTTCTGGGCTTACAGGAGCCTCTAGAGGCCGGTGTCGGTAAAGCTGCTTTGGGGTGTAGAGCTCTGAGTCGAAGCCGCTGGGACGGAGGCATATCACCTCCACCTCCTGCTGCTCCTCCTCCTCCTCCTCCTCCTCTTGCTGCTCACCTCCGTCCTTCTAAAGGAGCGAGGAGGGCCGGGTTTATATGGGGGGGGAGGTGGCAGCGATCAGAGGACAGGAAATAACAGAAACGACACAGAAAACAAAACTAAATGACAGACATAGACATACATAAAACACAAAGCAAATTATAACATTCAGAACAAACAGAAAGTCTAAAATAAAATCTGAAGCTTTCGGTTTCAGACACACGGATTGAAGCCGATTCTGGAACCGTCGGCCATGAAAGGTCTGATTAATTTCTGACATCTCGTTGGTTTCCACGGCGCCGTTGGCCTTCGGTTTAAAGGCTCGTGTCTGAAACGAGCCCTTCTCAGGACTCACACTAAACACACAGAAACGAGACATAAGCAACATTAACACAGAGTCGTTGTTAGTATCTGGAACCAGGATTATTAAGGGGGCCCCGGGCCCCTGGAGGCCAGGGATCAAGGCTGCGAGGTAGCATCAATAAAACCCATTCTGCAACTTAAAATAAAAAATAAAAACCTGGAAACTTCCCTTAGAGCATAAATCCAGTAAAAAACACTGTTATTCAGCTACTAAAATTCACAACTGCTCACCAATAGGTGGCGCTATGGTTAGGGAAAACTATTTTAGCTCACTCATCTCCACAGACGTCATATATGTAGATGCCTCATCCTGCCGCGCCGCCATCTTGGATGGGTCATAGCAGCCGACGGGAGTAAACGCGGAGGAAGGAACTTTACGCGTATTTTCTGCAGCTTATGGTCACAAATACCCAGATTGGTTCTGAAGATGAGTTTTTACTTGGTGAGAACAATTCAGAAACCCAACAGATGGAACATCATTTTATGTTTATTAATTTGTTATCGCTGTATTTCAAAAATTAAGGCTGAATGTCCTGGAAATTTAAATAAAAACACTTCTTCAGGCCTCTAAAAAACTGTGCAAAGCAGCAAAAATATGAAGAAATGATTGTTGGCGTGTAGAGAAAGCTCAGGATTGTACGCCTGAGCGAGGGAAATCAATTTAAATATATAATCCAACTCGTTTCCTGATTAAAGTATAAATCTATTCATTTATACTTGTATTAATATATAATGCCACATCTCTCTTTCTTTAAGAGCATAAAACACAGTATTTCAGCATGAAAACATATTTTAACAGCATCTCTGCCGTTTGCAACAAACCAAATCAGGTAAAAACTTTACTGTGAAATCTGACCAAAGACGTTTAAACGTAGTCTCTACTTTAACGTCCAGACCTGAAACCAGCGGCTGCAGCGTCTTTATTTGGCTTTTTCTCAGCAGAATGAAAACATCATCATAACCTCCAGCTTATGCAGCAGCTTTGAGTTTGTTTTCCTCTAAAGTCGCTTATAGGTCATATTTATGGAATAATGTTAGCACAGATATGACAATGTGGGATTCACTATTTCTATTTAAAAAGAAAATGTTAGAATCTATCTTAGCCAGTTATATGACGGAATGAATATTTATTTTGGTGACAGTCAAACGTGTCTTTTTCTTTTCTTTTTCTCTTAGTATTTTCTTTACTTTAACATTTAAGGCATCTTGCAAAGTATTGCAAATTTTAGGATACGCTTTTGCGTCTTCTCTTTTTTTTTCACTTTTCTTGATTGATTTTGTGTATTTGTTATGGAAATGTTTTTTTTTTTTCAACTGGAAAATATACTCAACAAAAATCAAATCTCCAGCCAGTCCAATAACTACTTATACTACACTATCTTTAAGTTCTAGATACATAATAAAATCTGTTTAACTTTAGAATATGAAAAAGATTGTTTAATCTTTTGTTGTTGATTGTTTAATTGTTTAATCAAGAACAAAAAATCGGATTTTTACTAATTAATTTCTCTCTTGGTTGAAGCGCCTCAATAACTTAACGAAACGTGACTTTAGAACCAGCGGACGTACAGAACCGTGAATTTTGTGAACCGCTACACGCCGTAGTCATGAGTGAAACAGATAAAATGACATGTGAGTCGGCAGACATGGATCCCAGAGGAAACCTGCTGGAGGAGCTGAGCAGAGCATAAGACCGGGGGGGGGGGGGGGGGGGGGGTCTCTGCAGGCTCCGACCCTGGAGATGCTACAGAGACGCTGTCCTGGTGGATCAGGGCTTGTATAAAACATTACCAGCAGGACCGATGAGTTTGGACCACGTTCCAACACAGCTGCAGGAAACTAACGCCTTAATTGGTCTTAACGAGCCACGGTAGCGTGAAGGGACTGCTGATTCGCCGCCACAGAACCAGAAATATAACCAATGCTGCTATCAGCTGCTCTGTCCCAGCAGAAAGACGTCAGACAGCCACGCGGCACGCAGGTGGCGTTTCTGTCCGTTACGCGTCATAATTCACCCACACAATGTGAAAATGGAACCGCAGCAAAGAAAAAACAACTAGAAAAAGCTGTTCCTGTGTAACAGCAGGTGAGAATGCTAATCTGCAGAATGATTTGAGGAGAAGATGCAGAAGATCCATGCAGAAGAGAAAAAAAAGCTGAAAAACGTTGAAGAATTTGAAAAATTTGAAGTAGTTTGAAGTAGTAGTAGTAGTAGTAGTATCAGTAATAGTAACAGTTTTAGTAGTAGTAGTAGTAGTATCAGTAGTAGTAGTAGTAGTAGTAGTAGTAGTATCAGTAGTAGTTGTTGTAGTATTAGTAGTGGTATCAGCAGTAGTATTATCAGTAGTAGTAGTAGTAGTATCAGTAGTAGTAGTAGGAGTAGTAGTATCAGTAGTAGTAGTAGGAGTAGTATCTGTTGTAGTAGTATCTGTTGTAGTAGTAGTAGTAGTATCTGTTGTAGTAGTATCTGTTGTAGTAGTAGTAGTAGTAGTAGTATCTGTTGTAGTAGTAGTAGTAGGAGTAGTATTATCTGTTGTAGTAGTAGTAGTAGTAGTATCTGTTGTAGTAGTAGTAGTAGTAGTATCTGTTGTAGTAGTAGTAGTAGTAGTATCTGTTGTAGTAGTAGTAGTAGTATTTTCAGTAGTAGTAGGAGTAGTATCTGTTGTAGTAGTAGTAGTAATAATATCAGTTGTATTAGAAGAATTTGAAGGAATTCGAAGAATTTTAAAGATTTTAAGAATTTGAAGTATTTTAAAAATTTGAACAATTTGAACAATAAGAAGAATTTGAAGGAATTTGCATTCATTTCAATGGGAGCAAAAAACGCACAAAAAGTACAAATACTTCAAAAAGTATAAAAGGTACCATAACCATCAGATATAGCAGTAATGTCGAGAACAAGCCGAACATTTTGGTACAAAAATCGTTGAAATCGGTTGAAGTATAATGGAGTAGTTAGACGCACAAAAACGTACGGAATAATAATAATAAAGAAAAAGAAAAACAGGAAAACAATCAGTGAGAATGCTGTATAGCAGGGGTGTCAAACTCATTTTGGTTTAGGGGCCGCATTCAGCTTAATCTGATCTCAAGAGGGCCACACGAGTAAACTCATTGCAAGATTAAATAGAACTAATAAAAGTAGACTTGTTGTTGATTTTTATATTAAGTTAATTTCACTTTTACACAATATATTATGAATAACCTCAGCGTTTTTAAGAAAAGTATGTGCAATTTCAACAATACTTTTACTCAGTTAAACATTTACTTGTGCATTATGCATAAGAACTGATCACAGTGATTATACAATGTTGAAAAACATTTATTCACATTTCTTGGAACTTAAAAACACTGTCCTGCATGACAAAATACATCAAACAGATAAAAATTAAGAAATTATTTAAAATCAATTTTCCACATCTGAAGCTCAGTGCTACCATCTGCTGATTAAAACACAGCGCCCCCTGTGGACAATATAGGAACTGCCGATTTTAAATTAAATGAAGTACATGTTTTATTCAATAATTGCTTTATCATTCTCTTCCTTTTATCTCTTCTTTCTTTCACCTTTTCTTTTTTCTTCTTGTTCTTCCTTTCCTCTCCTACTTTCCCATTGTAGTGTCCATATCATTTGAGATAATCCCCACATGAATCATAATAAAACAATTTACATTCATAAATCAAGCGGAGCACTATGGCAAAAGCAGTACTGCTCCACTTGTGAAAGTCAAATCTGATGAGCCGGAAACGGCGCGCGGGCCGTATTTTTGACACCCCTGCTGTATAGCATTCTCACTGATAAAGTGTAGCCCCTAAATTATCAGTTTACACAATCCTCCCAATGAAAACAAAGAAATAATTGGGTTTTCTGTCCGGCACTGGGTGAAGAAAAGTATTTAAACATTAATCTCTGGAGGGAAAGATGTTTATGTTGTGGAGGCGGAGCCAGCGGGCGGAGCCAGCGGGCGGAGCCAGTGGGCGGAGCCAGCGGCGAACACTGACCTGCTTGTCTGAGCGGCCGGCGATGCTGTAGATCAGCGGGGGGATGGATCCTTCCTTGGTTCTGCCCACGTCGCTGCGGAAATGCTCGCTGGCAGACTGACAGCTGGGGGGGGAAACGGAGCGTTAAACCCGGGACCGGCCCGAGGCACGCGGGCCCTGATTGGCCGTGCGGACGGGGCTCACCTGGCTGGCAGCTTGTAGATGTAGCTGCAGCCGTCCTCGGTCCAGACGATGACCTTATCGGCTGCGATGAACTCGCCTCCGCTCCACGCCTGGTCGCTGTCGCTGGGCACGGAGCAGAGCAGCGAGTAGTCGCCGGCGTCGAACACCTGCCGTCAGACAAACAGACGGGTTCTTTAAAGGTTCTTTACGGGGTTCTTCAGCGGACGGCGCTGGGTCCTACCCGCCAGTACTTGGAGCAGACCACCAGCAGGCTGCTCTGGGTGAAGCTGCAGAAGGAGATGCTCTGGCAGCCCTGGCAGTAGATGGGTTTGGACTCCTCCTCAAAGACCGGATCCAGGTCCTGCAGGCGACACGGTGTGCGTGTGGATGAATAACGGGTTCGTATCGGCGCGCGTTCCCATGCGGTGAAGCGACGGCGTAGCACCGACAAACCTGCATCTTGCTGACCTCGGCGGTTATCATCCAGACCTTCAGGATCCCCGTCACTGATACGGCCACCACCGTGTCCTCTGAGGAGACAGGGAGGTTAGAGCGTGCTCATCGGCTCCGTGCCGCCGGTAACCCCCCCCCCCCCCCCCCCCACCCGGGTCCCACCTTGCGTGCGATGGGAGCGGATGATGCTCATGGAGCTGATCCAGTCTGGGGAGATCTTGGAGACCAGGGAGTAGAGCACCTCCAGGCTGGTGGCGTCCACCACCAGGATCTCAGGATAGTGGCCGTTGCAGAGCAGACGGCCCTCCTTCTGAGTGCCGATGGTGAACTGGTAGAACTGAGCCGAGACACAACATCTAAAAACTCATTCATCATTCTCTGCTGCTGCTTTTATGGCTTTGGTATTTTAAAAAAGAAAAATCAAACCATTCAGTTGTTTTTCTCAACATGTGACCTACTTCTGTTTTTTTTCTTATTATACTTTGGGAATTGTTGTTAACCCCCTGCTATTGTAGCACTTTGAGATTTTATTTGAAATGTAAAGTGCATTATAAATATAATTTATTATTATTATTATTATTATTATTATTACTGCATTATAAATATAATTTATTATTATTATTATTATTGCATTATAAATATAATTTATTATTATTATTATTATTATTGCATTATAAATATAATTTATTATTATTATTATTATTGCATTATAAATATAATTTATTATTATTATTATTATTATTGCATTATAAATATAATTTATTATTATTATTATTATTATTGCATTATAAATATAATTTATTATTATTATTATTATTGCATTATAAATATAATTTATTATTATTATTATTGCATTATAAATATAATTTATAATTATTATTATTGCATTATAAATATAATTTATTATTATTATTATTATTATTGCATTATAAATATAATTTATTATTATTATTATTATTATTGCATTATAAATATAATTTATTATTATTATTATTATTATTATTATTATTATTATTATTATTATTATTATTATCATCATTATTATTATATTACTTATATAAAACAATAAAATCTTTTTCTGGCATTTCTTTCTTTTTTCCATTATCGTTTGCAGAAAAGAAAACCAGCAGCTTTTTTATCCTCATCTGCCTTCCAAACTATTTTACTAGAATTTCAGCATAAAATAATATTGGGGGGGGGGGGGGGTGGTTTCTGTAGCTTCTTCCCGGGTGTCTAAGTTTCCTCAGGAGATTCTCGTTGATCTTTTCGGGCCGTCTGGGCTTAACAAACATGAAGTGGTTCTAGGGCTGGACGATAATTCAGTAACAATAACAATATAATATAATATATAATATAATGTTTATATCAATGATATAAAAAAGGGTCAATAAAAAGTTAAATGGAATAACAGTTTTCCTTCCTTTTACATTCTAACCATGTCGGTTAATATTACATCATTAATCCTCCCAGCCAATCACAACGCAGACCCAGGAACCAAGCTCCGCCCCCTTTAGAGTTCAGAGAGCACGCGTTCTTTTTTCTTTTTTAAAAATGTGCAGTTTTGGTGAAATGTTGGTTGAATAAAGGGTTGAGTTTGAATTCAGTGTTTGTGTCTGGACCTAAAAATACGAAAATTATGATTTTATGTAAAAAGAGAAGAAACTAAACAGGACAAGCGGAGCTGTTTCTGCTGAAATATGAAATATCTTGTTATGACTGAGCCGGCGTCTGGCTGACGGAGTCCCGGGACACTTCCTGTCTGCACGCCCGGGTCCGTCCGGGTCTCACCGTCTGAGTCCCGCTCTTACCTGGATGCCGGTGTGGGCGCAGGCCAGCTTGGTGAACTCGATGCAGCGTCCGTCGTTGACGTCCCACAGACACATCTCCCTGCAAACACAGAAAGATCGGCTCCAGCAGAGGTTTGGCAACAGAACCGGGGCGGCTGTGAACGGCGGAGGGAGACCCACCCGCTCTCTGAGGCGCTGACGATGTACTGCTTGTCGCTGCTGGCGCTGGCTTTGGCCAGGCAGGTGATGGAGGCCGTGTGACCGAAGAGCATCGCCCTGGGACAGATCTGCAGGGGCGGGGGGGCAGGGGACACATTAGAGCAAAAGAATAGAAAACTAAAACAACAACTACAACAGCTGTAAAGGGAATAAAAAAGTAAATATATGTAATAAAAAAGCAAAGTATTGTATTTTATAAGCCGTGGAGACACTTTGCTCATGTAATGGACTTTATCAGGGGGTCCAGAGGGCGGCTCGGGGGCCATTTGTGGCCCCTGACTGAATTATAAGAAAGACGAGAGGTTGGTTTATTTATTATGAGAAAATCATTACTGAGAGAAGCAGAAAAGCTTAAAAATGATACGGAGTCTTTAATCAACCGTCCTCCTGAATTTCACGGTTTATGGGACCAAACCCGTCTGTGACTTTGACGCAGATAAATCTGCTTTTAAATCATTTATTAAACTCTGGTAAATACAGCGAGCGACCAAAAGTCTGTTCTAGCTGAAGCTAGTTTTATTTTTGTGTGTTTTCCCAGTCTAAACCAAAATAATGTTGTTCTTTTAATAACGCAAAATGTGCAAAAAAGCCTTTTTAACTTTAGGATCTAAGATGATTTACTACAAAAACAATCTCACTACTTTATTCATTTAAATAAAATATTGTTTGCTCTGTTTATTTTTTTAAGCAGGTCAAAAAAATACTGTTTTGTGATTTTAGTTAAAATCATATTTGGTTTGGCTCACCTGGGATTTGATGATCTGGTGACAAAAAGGATTAAACGCTGCAGGCCTGTTTTTACACTAAATGTTTTTATTCTTGGAATGATTGAACTTGGCTTGGTTTTATATATTTTGTATATTTACATGTTTCCTTCTTCTGGAACGTCCTGATTGGTGGAGCCTTGAGTACTTTTTCAAACTCTATTATTTGGGTCTGCTGTGTGTTTGTGTCTTCTTATCTCGTCTAAGTGTAAAGGTGCGACAGATTCACACGTTATCCCAACGAACAGGTGCAACACAGAGCACTGCGACGCAAAGCCAGGTTAAAGGTGCAATCAAAAAAAAATAAAAAATACAAACAACATAAAGAAACCAAAAACAAAATGTTTTTCTTAACAAAAGCAAAAATAACAGAAAAGAAAAACATAAATTAGAAAAGGTGATAAAATGGAAAATAAAGAACAAAGAATAACAAGAAGAAAAGATTTGTTTTCTCTAAGCTCCAGTGGGTCGAGGCAGATGAGCGTTCACACTAAAATTGAATTGAAAAGATGACGTAGTAAAAACCCAGAAATATAATGAAAGAAGGAAAGAAAGTAAATCAACGTTTAGGAAAAGGGTGTAAAATCCTGAGAGACGACCCAAAGCCCCCATCAGCACCTGCAGCTCCGGCGTCATGTCCCACAGGCAGATCTGGCCGTCATGGCAGCCGGTGATGATGGTGCTGAAGTCGTCCATCACCAGCAGGCTGCTGATGCAGTGGGTGGGAGCCGTGCGCCCCCACAGCACGATGGGCAGGACCAGGTTGTTCCCCGACATGACGCTGACTTATCTGGAGGCACAAACAAACAGGGAGAGGTTGGAGCTCGGTACCGCTGGCAGTAAAATACTTAAAGCTCAACAACATGCCGGTCCGGATCCTGGTGCCGTCTGAGGACCGGACCGCGTATCGGATCCTCTAGGCAGGCGCTTTGATTTCATGTCTACAGTAAAACATCAGCTGGACGCCCCGGTGTTTGGTCCAGCTGCATTAAGGACTGTTGGTTCTGACCGACCCAGATTAAAGTAAGGCTGGACGATAATTCAAATCTTAATATCAGACACGAAAAAAATAACAAAAAGCAGGTTTTCAAGTCATTTAATTTATGAATCTATCTGAGCCAACCTGGTGCTATGGAACATTTTTGCCACTTAAAACATAACAAGATGAGCCAAACTTGGCAGTAATAACTGTCACTTTACTTCAGTCACTTTAGGTCTTCTAGTTGGGATGGACGATAATTCAATACCAATATACATCAATCTATAGACGTGTATCAATAAGGTCAATAAAAAGTTCAATAGAATAACAGTTTTCCTTCCGTTTGCATTCTAGCCATCTAGGTTAATATTACATCATTACATCCTCCCAGCCAATCACAACGCAGACCCAGGAACCAAGCTCCGCCCCTTTCAGAGTTCAGAGAGCATGCGTTTCTTTTTTCTTTTTTAAAAACGTGCAATTTTGGTAAAAAGTTGGTTAAATAAAGGGATGAGTTTGAATTCAGAGTCTGTGTCTGTATCTAAAAATATGTTGCTAATGATGCTAAATGTCCACGGCTGCATATGAAATATATGTTTTAAATTTGTTGATTTCTATCTATGCTTTGTTTTTATATCGTCCAGCCCTAGATTAAAGCAGAACGGTGAAAAACTCTCTGTTGAAAGCATCCGGACCAATCAGATAAAAATAATCTCACAGCGATGTTGAGAAACAAGTAGGACATCAACAGGTCTAACATCAGATTGTCCAGATTATCCGTCTTTAACACGCGGCGCCGTTCCACACGCCCTCCTTAGACCAAAGTTTCCTGGGGTTTTTTTTGTTTTTTTTATGAACAAAACAGTGAATACATGTTGGATGAGAATGTCCCCACTGCTGTCTGATCTTTAAAATTTAGTGACGCTAAGAAATGCGGGGGTGGTTTTTGACTGTTTTAAATGCAGCAGTGAAATCAGAATTAAAAAACCTCGGCTGTTAAGATGAAGATAAGCTGATCTGGAAAAGGCTCTCCCCTCTGTGACTACCTAAAGGAAATCATTTCTGGTTTTCTTATTTCTCATCAGGCTCAATAATAAAACAGAGCTTCTCCTTATCGCCTCCAAATCCACCCTTAGATCAGTCGAAGGTTCCACCGTCTCCGCCTCCCTTAAACGTAGAACCCTGGGTGTCACCGGGCGAGGGGTGGGGTACCTGCTGGACAGGACCACCAATCATCCACACACCTAAGGGTGATTTAGGGAGACCAACGGTGGGGAGGAAGCTGGAGTACCCAGGGGGAACCCACCCATGCACAGGGAGAACATGCAAATGCCACAACTAGGCCAGGATTTGATCCCAGGACCAACCTCACCGCTGAGTTCATCACAGAGAAGATTTCACACTTTCCTGTTACAATAATGTGCAACAATTCACTAAAACAGATGAAAGTTTGGATTATTGCTGCTCATGAGGGATACGTTTCCACAGAAATTAAGTCCTTCTGTTTTAGATGTTGTCAAAACACAGTAAGAAATGAAATATTATGTAAGACACACAATGCAGCCCTGCAGCATCACAGCCAGTTAGAAAACAGCCACGCAGATGAAATTAGGCCTGAATAAAACAGTAAAAACATTGATCCGTGTAAATTTACATTATGTTGTTTTTTTACTGCATGTCACTGCATTAGGATGAAGGTAAAAGG
Source organism: Fundulus heteroclitus (assembly GCF_011125445.2). Classification (NCBI taxonomy): domain Eukaryota; kingdom Metazoa; phylum Chordata; class Actinopteri; order Cyprinodontiformes; family Fundulidae; genus Fundulus; species Fundulus heteroclitus. The sequence continues at coordinate 392,040 of NW_023396566.1, forward strand.
CAAATCAGCATCTGCAGCTATGAAGGCACAGCAGGACAGAAACCATTCCCAAGCACCACCTGCTTCTGTTTACAGACGCCTTTACCAATAATCCAACGCTTACATTTAAAACCCCACAAAAAAATTACATTTTACAGCCATAACATTAGATAGGCAGCAAATAAATCACAGAAAATTAGTGGGAAAACAGACATTTAACCCAGCAGCTAGCTGTCCCTGCTCATCGGACGTTAAAGGACAGGCTAGCCATCACACTTCCGCTTTAGCAACGCTAGCAGCTAGCGGGTCCAAAACACTCAGGCGAAATAAAACAAAAACGCTTCCGACGTACCAGAAACCAACGTCCTACTGGGACATCTCCGAAAAGCCGGAGGCTTTCACAAACGCGACTCCTACTGCGGTTGGTTACAACAAAAAACACGGTTTCTCTGCGCCGCTTCGGCTAGCTTGTCCTACCGACAAACAGCTCCGACGGGTCAGCTGATCAGCCACTTCCGGTCACTTACAAAATAAGAGAAAATTATATATATATATATATATATATATATATATATATATATATATATATATATATATATATATATATATATATATATTTCTCTCTCTCTCTCTCCCTCCCTCTCTCTCTCTCTCTCTCTCTCTCTATATATATATATATATATATATATATATATATATATATATATATATATATGAAATCGGTTCTCTTAACTACTTCTCTGCACCTTCATCGACTTCATAATGTTATAAAGTCAACATATATTATGTTCTAATGATAAGATATAAGGGGTAACTATGGAAGTTACCATACATCAACAAATGCATTGAGGACGTCAGCACCACTAATCAGGTTGGCGAAGCGGACCACAGTCATAAAAGTCTAGGAGCTTTTCCATGATGCGATCACTGAATACAACACGCCCTCCCCCCCGGTGGGTGAAGTTGATGTTGACTTCCTAAACTGATTAAATAACTTCTTTGGGAGGTTTGAGGCACTAAACAGCACTCCAGCAGTGAAAGCTGTTCCCCATCAGGAAGAGGAGGTCCTCCGCCTTGACACCGCCGACGTGTTGAAGACTCTGAGGAGAGTCAACCCGCGGAAGGCCCCAGGCCCCGACAACATACCTGGGCGGGTGCTCAAGGAGTGTGCAGGTCAGCTGGCTGGTGTCCTCACAGACATTTTTAACACCTCGCTGGACCAAGCCACAGTGCCAGCATGCTTCAAGTCTGCCTCCATCATTCCGGTGCCAAAGAAACCTCAAGTCACCTGTTTCAACGAGTACCGGCCTGTTGCACTGACTCCCATCATGATGAAGTGCTTTGAAAGGCTGGTAAAGGAACACATCGTCTCCAGTCTCCCATCAACACTCGACCCGTTCCAGTTTGCCTACCGGCGGAACCGCTCCACTGAGGACGCCATCTCCTCTGCTCTTCACCTGAGCCTGGCACACCTGGAGGAGAAGAACACGCACGTGCGGATGCTGTTCCTGGACTTCAGTTCAGCGTTTAACACCATCATCCCACAACATCTGGTGGGAAAACTGGAGCATCTGGGCTTCAACACACCCCTTCAACTGGCTGCTAGACTTCCTCACCAACAGACCTCAGTCGGTCCGGGTCGGTCAGACCATCTCTAATGTCATCACCCTCAGCACGGGCTCCCCTCAGGGCTGCGTCCTGAGCCCCCTGCTGTTCACCCTGATGACACACGACTGCGTCCCCAGGTTCACCACCAATCACATCGTGAAGTTTGCAGACGACACAACGGTGGTGGGCCTGATCAGAGACGACAACGACCAGGACTACAGAGAGGAGGTGGAGCAGCTGGTGGGCTGGTGCAGAGACAACAGCCTGATCCTGAACGTGGAGAAGACGAAGGAGATCATCGTCGACTTCAGGAAGAACCGGCCTCACCACGCTCCACTGCTCATCAACAGCTCAGCTGTGGAGGTGGTCAGCAGCACCAAGTTCCTGGGGGTGCACATCACGGACAACCTCAGCTGGACTGTGAACATCACGTCACTGTTGATGAGGGCACCGAAGCAACTGTACTTCCTGCGGAGGATGAGGAGAGCCCGCCTGCCCCCACCCATCCTCACGACCTTCTACAGAAGCACCATAGAGAGCATTCTGACCAGCTGTCTCTCTGTGTGGTGTGGAGGCTGCAGCGCCTCCGACTGGAAGAACGTGAGGAGAGCGGTGAGGACAGCAGAAGGGATCATCGGGGCTCCTCTTCCCTCCATCATGGACATTTCATCGCAGCGCTGCGTGTCCCGTAACATCATCAGGGACCCCCCCCCACCATGGACTGTTCTCCCTGCTGCCCTCTGGAAAGAGGTTCCGCAGAATACGCTGCAGGTCCACCAGGTTCTGCAAAAGCCTTTTCCCTGTTAACATCAGACTGTTGAACTGCTGAACTATAAACTGGACTCTGTACCACATTCGCATATTTGCACATTTGCGTCGGTGCATCCTTATCCAGCATTACAAATGCTGCCGAACTCTCAGTTTCTAAAATGCATTCTTGCACAAATCATTTCTGCACATACAAATGTTTTTAAAAAAAATACTCACCTGTATCGCACAGTCTCTTTCTCCTGCATTGTTTACATTTCAATTGTTTTACTGTTAAATCACTGCTGCACTTTATCCTGTAATTTTATTCTGTAATTTACTTTATCCTGTAATTTATTGCAATTTTCAAGCTGTATGCAAACAAAATTTTGTTCTGTACGCACTCTGTGCATACAAAATGACAAATAAAATCTAAGTCTAGGCTCCTAGCAGGCATCCCTGCTGTGAGAGGCTGTCTCTGCATGAAATTCTTTTGCTCACAACCCATCCCGACTTCTCCCCCATAGTACATGTTCACAATTAAATCTGAATTCTAGCCCATGGCAAGGTGGCACAACACTCTCCTCCCCAGTGTCACTCGCAAATTCCTACATAAACTCCAGCTAGTCCAGAACTCAGCTGCCCCCATCATCACAACGACCCCCTCCATCCACCTCATCCCCCCATTTTACAACGGCTCCACTGGCTCCCTGTTCTGTTTCAGATTCAGTTTACAATCATCCTCACAGCCTCACCCCGCCTGTATGATCTCCTCCATAGTGCTACGCCCTCCTCCTCCTCCGTCCACCAAAACGGGGAGCGGAGTATTCAGCCGCTCTGCTCCTCGCCTAGTCTTCCTCCAGAACCCAGAAAAACTTCAAACCTTAAACTCAAAACCTACCTGTTCCCAACTGCATTTCCCCATGATTTCATTTGCAGTGTAGAATTTTAAGCTGAGTTTTATTTTTTTGTTTTATGAACAAAAAAATGGTTATGATTGAGTAGCGTGGTTTTTTTTATTTATTTATTTTTTGCGGCTCTAGTGGCACGCGTTTTATTGACAGTGAGCTGACAGGAAGATGGTGGAAGACAGGCGGCAAAGTGCCAAGGGCGTATTAAATAGAATTGCTCATTAGTTATTGCACGTTGGTTATTACAGTTACAGTTACAGTTGTGGTTACAGTTATAATTACAGTTATAATTACAGTTATAGTGCAGCATTGTATAGTCTGGTAGCAGCAGGAATGAATGACCTGCGGTAGCGCTCCTTTTTACAGACAGGATGTCTAAGTCTTGCACTGAAGGAGCTGCTCAGCTCCTCTACAGTCTGGTGCAGGGGGTGGAAGGTGTTGTCCATGATGGATGTGAGCTTGGACAACACCCTCCTCTCAGCCACTTCCTCCACAGAGTCCAGAGAGCAGCCCAGGACAGAAGTGGCCTTCCTCACCAACTTATTCAGCCTCTTTCTGTCCCGCTCTGCGCTGCCAGGAGCCCAGCAGACGACAGCGTAGAGGAGGGCTGAGGCCACCACAGAGTCATAGAAAGTTTTTAGCAGAGGCCGGCTCACTCCAAAGGACCTCAGCCTCCTCAGGAGGTGGAGGTGGCTCTGGCCCTTCTTATACAGAGCGTTGATGTTATGAGTCCAGTCCAGCTTATTGTTGATGTGAACACCCAGGTATTTGAAACTCTCCACAGTTTCTATGTCCTGTCCCTGGATGTTCACAGGTGAGTGAGGTGGGGGTCTTCTCCTGAAGTCGATTACCATTTCCTTGGTCTTACTGGTGTTTAAGCACAGATGGTTCTTCTCACACCAGTCCACAAAGTCCATAATGACCGACTACCTCACTAACCGCCCTCAGGCGCACGTACTGAGGGCGGTTAGTGAGGTAGTCCATGGTCCAGTCAGCCAGATGTTTGTCCACCCCAGCGTCCTCCAGCTTCCCCCTCAGCAGCACCGGTCTGATGGTGTTGAAAGCGCTGGAGAAGTCAAAGAACATGACTCTCACAGCGCTCCCGGAGGTCTCCAGGTGGGTTAGCGCCCGCTGCAGCAGGTAGATGATGGCATCCTCTACTCCCATGTTGGGCCGGTAGGCGAACTGCAGCGGGTCCAGGGTGGGGCTCACCACAGTGCGCAGGTGAGCTAGGATGAGGCGCTCCATGGTCTTCATCAGAGGATGAGGCGCTCCATGGTCTTCATCAGGTGGGAGGTCAGAGTAACTGGTCTGAAGTCGGCCGGTTCCCACACAGGAGGTCTTCCACAGGGTGGGCACCACCCCCAGGCTGAGGCTCAGGTTGTAGATGTAGCTGAGGACCTCACAGAGCTCATCTGCACAGGTCCTCAGCAGCCTGGGGGGGATGCCGTCTGGTCCTGCAGCTTTCCTTTGTTTCAGCCTCATCAGCTGTCCTCTCACCTGCATTGGTGTGATTGTGAGGGGGGAGGAAGGTAGGACCGAAGGTGTGCATGGGTCTGGGGTTGGTGAGAGTTGCGGTGGGGGGATGGTAGGTGTCTGGAGGGCTGGTGGTTGGAGACGTGTGGAGAGTTGACGGCAGTGAGGGGGCCAGTGTGGGGGGAGTCAAACCGAGTGAAGAATGTGTTCAACTCATCTGCAGACTTGGTGTCTCCGTCTGCAGCCCTGCTGGTCCTCTGCCCAAAGCCGGAGATGTTCTTCAGACCTCTCCACACATCCCTGACGTTGTTCTGTGCCAGCTGCTCCTCCATCTTCTTCCAGTAGTCCTTCTTTGCTGGCCTGATCTTCCACTGGAGCTCCCGCTGGACTCAACGCTGCTCCTCTCTGTCCCCTGAGTAGAAAGCCCTCTTCTTCTGGTTCAGGAGGACTTTCAGCTCAGGGGTCACCCTGGGGGGGTTGTTTGGAAATCATCGTAGCCGTCGTGATGGCACAATGCTCTCCACACAGAAGGTCATGTAGTGTCATCGTGTAGGCACAATGCTCTCCACACAGAAGGTCATGTAGTGTCATCGTGTAGGCACGATGCTCTCCACACAGAAGTTCATGTAGTCAGTGATGCATTCAGTCAGGCTGTTGATGTCATCACCATGAGAGCTTTGAAACATGCTCCAGTCTGTGGATCTGAAACAATCCCTCAGTCTCTCAGTGGCCTCATCTGACCAGACTTTCACTGACTTCTTCTGTGCCTTTTGTCTCCTCACCAGTGGAATGTAATGGGGGAGCAGATAGACGAGGTTGTGATCCGAGCGTTCCAGTGGGGGGAGGGGGGCGGAGGTGTAGGCGTCTTTAACATTGGCATACAAAAGGTCCAGCGTTTTATTGTCCCTAGTTGTACACGTGACGTACTGGGTGAGCGTGGGAGGGTGGAACGGAGGGAGGCATGATTAAAGTCTCCTGTGATCAGCAGGAGGGTGCGGGGGTGCTGTGTTTGCAGTTTGTTTACTCAGCCACGGCATCCGCGGAGGGAGGGATGTAAACACCGGGCACGATCACGTGGCCAAACTCTTGCAGCAAGTAATAAGGCCTCAATCTCTCTCAGAATTTTGACATCTGAGCAGCATATCTGCTGCTTCACGTGAACATGCGTTGCGTTACACCATCTATCATTCACAAACACCGCCAGCCCTCCTCCTCTCTTTTTTCCGCTCTCCGCCAAAGTTCTGTCTGCGCGGATGAGTTTAAAGCCGTCTTGTGAGATCGCCGAGTCCGTTACAGTTTAATTTAGCCACGTCTCCGTGAAACACATAATACTAACGTCTCCGTACCTTCTTTGGAAACGGGTTAGTGCAGAGAAATCTAACGGTCCCCATGATAACCGGTGGTAAATAACTCTTCTTCCGCTTTGTTCTGCTGCCCCTGCAGAACAAAGCGGGGCCGCAGCTCGTAGAGTCAAGTAGTCCCAGGAGCTGAAAGGGGTCTCCCCTTACCACTTCAAAGAGTGTCAAAAGTAGCAAAAAACTCAGCACTAGAGTCCCAGAAGTATGCCTTTTCGGTGCACATAATCCGGAATGCCAGATACGGCATTCACTAATATTAAAAAACTCAAAAAAAAAAAAAATGGAGCGGGAAAAAAATCCAAAACTGTTTTACAGTTTTTACCGTGTTCTGATCCAACAGGCTGGTTATGGGTTTATGACTTCATTAGTCATTATAATATTATCATTATTTTCTAATGAAAATGAGAGTGATCATAGTGCTTCCTATTCCAGCTCATTAAAGTGATCAATTCAATTTTATTTATATAGCCTCAATTAACATCATATCATCAAGGCTCTTTCCAAAGTCAGCCTCCATCAGATCCTCCAGGTTGGTGAGAAAGTTTCCTCTCTAAGGAAACCCAGCAGGTTGCATCAAGTCTCTCCAAGCAGCATTCACTCCTCCTGAAAGAGCGTAGAGCCACAGTGGACAGTCGTCTGCATTGTTGATGGCTTTGCAGCAATCCCTCATACTGAGCATGCATGAAGCGACAGTGGAGAGGAAAACTCCCCTTTAACAGGGAGGAGAACCTCCAGCAGAACCAGAACCAGGCTCAGTGTGAACGCTCATCTGCCTCCACCCACTGGGGCTTAGAGAAGACAGAGCAGAGACACAGAAAGCTCAGAAGCTCACATTGACCCAGGAGTACTTTCTATGTTAGAGAAGACAGAGCAGAGACACAGAAAGCTCAGAAGCTCACATTGACCCAGGAGTACTTTCTATGTTAGAGAAGACAGAGCAGAGACACAGAAAGCTCAGAAGCACACATTGACCCAGGAGTACTTTCTATGTTAGAGAAGACAGAGCAGAGACACAGAAAGCACAGAAGCTCACATTGACCCAGGAGTACTTTCTATGGTAGAGAAGACAGAGCAGAGACACAGGAAGCACAGAAGCTCACATTGACCCAGGAGTACTTTCTATGTTAGATGGTAATAGTGGAGGATCTGCCTCCCCTGATGATGTCACAGCTAACAGAACGCCAGACCAGATGTACCTTATATGAAGAGACAAAAGACAGAGAACATGAAGTTAAAAGCTGAAATAACAACAAACAATGCAGATTGGAGAGCAGTAGGAGAACTCAGCAGAGAGAGAGAAATAGACCCTGATGTCCTCCAGCAGCCTAAGCCTATAGCAGCATAACTATAGAGGTAGCTCAGGGTAACATGAGCCACTCTGACTAGAAGCTTCGTCACAAAGTAAAGTTTTTAAGATTAGTCTTAAAAGTAGACGGGGTGTCTGCCTCACGGATCAAAACTGGGAGTTGGTTCCACAGGAGAGGAGCCTGATAGCTAAAGGATCTGCCTCCCATTCTACTTTTAGAGACTCTAGGAACCACCAGCAGACCTGCAGTCTGAGAGCGAAGTGCTCTGTTAGGAACATACGGGGTAATCAGAGCTCTGATATATGATGGAGCTTGATTATTAAGGGCTTTATACTTTATACAATAATAATGATGGTAATAATTTGAGGGATAAAAATTTTCTGCAGCTGTAACCTCAGTGAATGTGACCCACACTGAGCTCTGCAGATCACAACAAAGACCTGGACCAGCATGGTTCTGTGGGGGGGATCCAGGTGAATGTAATGGATCTGACCGGGTCAGAGCGGCAGGATATGAACCTGAAGCTGCTGTTCTTTGTTTATGGTGGAACTGTTGCTTTGTAAGTTTCAGTTTCTCAGGAACCATGTGACCAAACGGTGTCGGCCTCCTCCTCTGCTCAGAGAATAATCTGCTGAACTCTGATTGGCCCGTTTGGTTTCTGTGTCACAGAACTTCATAAAGTCATCCACAAACAGTGAAGTCGCTGTTATTCTGGAGAACCCAGAGGAGGAACATCACCAGCTTTATCTGCAGAATAAAGTGAGTAAGGTTTATTTGTTCCTCTGCTCTCACAGACAAACCATCACAAATCGCGAGACAGTAACAGATAAAAACAATTATTAAAGTTAAGTGTTGGAATAACAAACAATAAAACCCACATTGAAAGAACCCTGCGTCATTCTCAGGCATCCGGGTCAACAACAGCAGAACTTTGTTCAAGGAGAACAGGGAGGTCCTGGTGTGAAAACATCCAGGGAGCGAAGGTCCGGTTGCCTCGGTTCTGGCACAGTGGTTACAGTTTATGATAGAATTATTCTTACTATTTCTACATATTTTATGTTATTTACTATTTACATTGCATTTATCATATATATATTACTCTTTACTACTAAGAAGTTTTAAGGTTTTAGATCTCTCTCTTATATTTTTCAGAAGGCCTGCAGAAAGCAGAGAAATATGTTGTGACTGTGATCAGTGTTTTTATGAACTCTATTCAGCCATCTGGAGTGCTGCACTGTGTGAACTGCTTGGTTTTATCTCCAAGTCACAGTTATTTTGCTTATCCCTAACCCTTAGATTCACAATGGAACCAGAGATTCCTTTTCCTAATAAATAGAGAGGAGGCGACGGATTTGCTTCAGATCGGATTTGGACATCTGTATTAAGCATCTCTGTTCGATCTCCTTGCAACATTATTTGAAAACTAACCTCATTGTTGTCTCTCCTTCTGGGGTTGTTAATGAATGTTTTAGGAGTTTGAACCTGACATTTAATTGGTCCCTCGAGCCCAACATACAGGAGCATTTCCTGTCGGTGAAAAGTCAGTGATCACTGCATTCAGATCCTTTTTCAAGGGCCTAGTCCATTTCTCCTCTGGTTTTCTGACTGTTGACGGGAGGTCCGAGGGAGGATTGACAGAAGTGGTGAGTGGAGTTTATTTAAAGGTATGAATGAGAAATTGAAGGGTATTGCGCATAGAAGGGATAACGGAGTCCGAGAAAGTCCGTGATAACAAACCCTATCATCCTTGGCACTGATAGGTACACTAAGGGGTAACAGAGCCCAAAAAGTCTGTGTAGAGAAAAAACAAAATAGGATAACGGCGTCCAGAGAATAGGCTGTGTAATTCAAGGATAGGGCGGCAGTGTCCTACAAAATTAAAGTCTGCATTGTGTGTTTGTGTGTATGACTGGAAAATTAAATGCCACTAGGTATTTTCTTTTCATTTAAAAACAGTGGGATTGTAAGTAACAAGCCTTTGTGGAGGCCTAGCAAGAATTCTCCACTCGAAAGAGTTGAAGTGAGAATTACCACAACAGGTATTTTATTGTTACCCCACGGTGTAAAAATTCCAGCCTATAGAACACCCTATGTGTTACAGGTAATAAAAAGATAAAATACAAGATTAATTGAAATAAAAAAATGTAACAGTTTGACAGCCTTAGTTTAGAGATAATACACCAGACTTATATCTGGTTGAAAAAAGAAAAGCGAAAATTTAATAAAATGAATAAAAAAAGGAAACGGAACCGGAACTAAAAGGGCGTTGCACCGGGGAAGCGTTTACATGTGGGGACTGACTAGACACTTCCGTTATGGATAAAAGTGTTCTGAACTGCTAATAGCGACGTATAACTTTCAAAAATGGATAAGCGTCCAGGTGTCTGCAAGACAAAGAGTTGCATCCTTGAGGGACTGAAGCGTAAAACCCCGTGTGAACGAAACATTCGGGGGTCGAATCAAATAAATCATCATTCAGCAGAAAATCTGTTTGAACGAGACAAAGTAAAGGCTGCTGTAGGCGGGTCCTGCGCACCGACAGGCTCTCTTCACACATTTAGCTTTAAGTCTACAGCCAAGCTGGAATGTTTTCCTCCATCAGTCAGCTCATGTGTTCAATAAAAACTGTGATTAAGATAAGATAAGATAGGCTTTATTGATCTCACATTGGAGAAATTCACATGTCACATCGGCTCAGTAATCAGTAATCATAGGGAGAAGGTGCCAAATTAGGACAAGGTGCATCAGGTATATACAGTGTGTCCTCGTTTATACAGTGGATCAAAAAGAAGTACATAAGAAAATAAAAATACAAAATAGAAATAAGGCAGAGGATGTCTTATGTACATTCACGGTGACTTATATACATGTGTATTGACGTATATTCAGGTGTAATAGCAGCAGAAGTCACTTCTTTCAGGATTATTACACAGAGTGTATTAAATAGAATTGCTCATTAGTTATTGCACGTTGGTTATTACAGTTACAGTTACAGTTGTGGTTACAGTTATAATTACAGTTATAATTACAGTTATAGTGCAGCATTGTATAGTCTGGTAGCAGCAGGAATGAATGACCTGCGGTAGCGCTCCTTTTTACAGACAGGATGTCTAAGTCTGGCACTAAAGGAGCTGCTCAGCTCCTCTACAGTCTGGTGCAGGGGGTGGAAGGTGTTGTCCATGATGGATGTGAGCTTGGACAACACCCTCCTCTCAGCCACTTCCTCTACAGAGTCCAGAGAGCAGCCCAGGACAGAAGTGGCCTTCCTCACCAACTTATTCAGCCTCTTTCTGTCCCGCTCTGCGCTGCCAGGAGCCCAGCAGACGACAGCGTAGAGGAGGGCTGAGGCCACCACAGAGTCATAGAAAGTTTTTAGCAGAGGCCGGCTCACTCCAAAGGACCTCAGCCTCCTCAGGAGGTGGAGGCGTCTCTGGCCCTTCTTATACAGAGCGTTGATGTTATGAGTCCAGTCCAGCTTATTGTTGATGTGAACACCCAGGTATTTGAAACTCTCCACAGTTTCTATGTCCTGCCCCTGGATGTTCACAGGTGAGTGAGGTGGGGGTCTTCTCCTGAAGTCGATCATCATCTCCTTGGTCTTACTGGTGTTTAAGCACAGATGGTTCTTCTCACACCAGTCCACAAAGTCCATAATGACCGACTACCTCACTAACCGCCCTCAGGCGCACGTACTGAGGGCGGTTAGTGAGGTAGTCCATGGTCCAGTCAGCCAGATGTTTGTCCACCCCAGCGTCCTCCAGCTTCCCCCTCAGCAGCACCGGTCTGATGGTGTTGAAAGCGCTGGAGAAGTCAAAGAACATGACTCTCACAGCGCTCCCGGAGGTCTCCAGGTGGGTTAGCGCCCGCTGCAGCAGGTAGATGATGGCATCCTCTACTCCCATGTTGGGCCGGTAGGCGAACTGCAGCGGGTCCAGGGTGGGGCTCACCACAGTGCGCAGGTGAGCTAGGATGAGGCGCTCCATGGTCTTCATCAGAGGATGAGGCGCTCCATGGTCTTCATCAGGTGGGAGGTCAGAGTAACTGGTCTGAAGTCGGCCGGTTCCCACACAGGAGGTCTTCCACAGGGTGGGCACCACCCCCAGGCTGAGGCTCAGGTTGTAGATGTAGCTGAGGACCTCACAGAGCTCATCTGCACAGGTCCTCAGCAGCCTGGGGGGGATGCCGTCTGGTCCTGCAGCTTTCCTTTGTTTCAGCCTCATCAGCTGTCCTCTCACCTGCATTGGTGTGATTGTGAGGGGGGAGGAAGGTAGGACCGAAGGTGTGCATGGGTCTGGGGTTGGTGAGAGTTGCGGTGGGGGGATGGTAGGTGTCTGGAGGGCTGGTGGTTGGAGACGTGTGGAGAGTTGACGGCAGTGAGGGGGCCAGTGTGGGGGGAGTCAAACCGAGTGAAGAATGTGTTCAACTCATCTGCAGACTTGGTGTCTCCGTCTGCAGCCCTGCTGGTCCTCTGCCCAAAGCCGGAGATGTTCTTCAGACCTCTCCACACATCCCTGACGTTGTTCTGTGCCAGCTGCTCCTCCATCTTCTTCCAGTAGTCCTTCTTTGCTGCCCTGATCTTCCACTGGAGCTCCCGCTGGACTCAACGCTGCTCCTCTCTGTCCCCTGAGTAGAAAGCCCTCTTCTTCTGGTTCAGGAGGACTTTCAGCTCAGGGGTCACCCTGGGGGGGTTGTTTGGAAATCATCGTAGCCGTCGTGATGGCACAATGCTCTCCACACAGAAGGTCCTGTAGTGTCATCGTGTAGGCACAATGCTCTCCACACAGAAGGTCATGTAGTGTCATCGTGTAGGCACGATGCTCTCCACACAGAAGTTCATGTAGTCAGTGATGCATTCAGTCAGGCTGTTGATGTCATCACCATGAGAGCTTTGAAACATGCTCCAGTCTGTGGATCTGAAACAATCCCTCAGTCTCTCAGTGGCCTCATCTGACCAGACTTTCACTGACTTCTTCTGTGCCTTTTGTCTCCTCACCAGTGGAATGTAATGGGGGAGCAGATAGACGAGGTTGTGATCCGAGCGTTCCAGTGGGGGGAGGGGGGCGGAGGTGTAGGCGTCTTTAACATTGGCATACAAAAGGTCCAGCGTTTTATTGTCCCTAGTTGTACACGTGACGTACTGGGTGAGCGTGGGAGGGTGGAACGGAGGGAGGCATGATTAAAGTCTCCTGTGATCAGCAGGAGGGTGCGGGGGTGCTGTGTTTGCAGTTTGTTTACTCAGCCACGGCATCCGCGGAGGGAGGGATGTAAACACCGGGCACGATCACGTGGCCAAACTCTTGCAGCAAGTAATAAGGCCTCAATCTCTCTCAGAATTTTGACATCTGAGCAGCATATCTGCTGCTTCACGTGAACATGCGTTGCGTTACACCATCTATCATTCACAAACACCGCCAGCCCTCCTCCTCTCTTTTTTCCGCTCTCCGCCAAAGTTCTGTCTGCGCGGATGAGTTTAAAGCCGTCTTGTGAGATCGCCGAGTCCGTTACAGTTTAATTTAGCCACGTCTCCGTGAAACACATAATACTAACGTCTCCGTACCTTCTTTGGAAACGGGTTAGTGCAGAGAAATCTAACGGTCCCCATGATAACCGGTGGTAAATAACTCTTCTTCCGCTTTGTTCTGCTGCCCCTGCAGAACAAAGCGGGGCCGCAGCTCGTAGAGTCAAGTAGTCCCAGGAGCTGAAAGGGGTCTCCCCTTACCACTTCAAAGAGTGTCAAAAGTAGCAAAAAACTCAGCACTAGAGTCCCAGAAGTATGCCTTTTCGGTGCACATAATCCGGAATGCCAGATACGGCATTCACTAATATTAAAAAACTCAACAAAAAAAAAAAAAAAAAATGGAGCGGGAAAAAAATCCAAAACTGTTTTACAGTTTTTACCGTGTTCTGATCCAACAGGCTGGTTATGGGTTTATGACTTCATTAGTCATTATAATATTATCATTATTTTCTAATGAAAATGAGAGTGATCATAGTGCTTCCTATTCCAGCTCATTAAAGTGATCAATTCAATTTTATTTATATAGCCTCAATTAACATCATATCATCAAGGCTCTTTCCAAAGTCAGACTCCATCAAATCCTCCAGGTTGGTGAGAAAGTTTCCTCTCTAAGGAAACCCAGCAGGTTGCATCAAGTCTCTCCAAGCAGCATTCACTCCTCCTGAAAGAGCGTAGAGCCACAGTGGACAGTCGTCTGCATTGTTGATGGCTTTGCAGCAATCCCTCATACTGAGCATGCATGAAGCGACAGTGGAGAGGAAAACTCCCCTTTAACAGGGAGGAGAACCTCCAGCAGAACCAGAACCAGGCTCAGTGTGAACGCTCATCTGCCTCCACCCACTGGGGCTTAGAGAAGACAGAGCAGAGACACAGGAAGCACAGAAGCTCACATTGACCCAGGAGTACTTTCTATGTTAGAGAAGACAGAGCAGAGACACAGAAAGCACAGAAGCTCACATTGACCCAGGAGTACTTTCTATGGTAGATGGTAATAGAGGATGATCTGCCTCCCCTGATGATGTCACAGCTAACAGAACGCCAGACCAGATGTACCTTATATGAAGAGAAAAATGACAGAGAACAAAAAGTTAAAAGCTGAAATAACAACAAACAATGCAGATTGGAGAGCAGTAGGAGAACTCAGCAGAGATAGAGAAATAGACCCTGATGTCCTCCAGCAGCCAAAGCCTATAGCAGCATAACTATAGAGGTAGCTCAGGGTAACATGAGCCACTCTGACTAGAAGCTTTGTGACAAAGGAAAGTTTTAAGATTAGTCTTAAAAGTAGACGGGGTGTCTGCCTCACGGACCAAAACTGGGAGTTGGTTCCACAGGAGATGAGCCTGATAGCTAAAGGATCTGCCTCCCATTCTACTTTTAGAGACTCTAGGAACCACCAGCAGACCTGCAGTCTGAGAGCGAAGTGCTCTGTTAGGAACATACGGGGTAATCAGAGCTCTGATATATGATGGAGCTTGACTATTAAGGGCTTTATACGTTAGAAGGAGAATTTTAAATTCTAATCTTGATTTAACAGGAAGCCAATGAAGGGAAGCTAAAATTGGAGAAATATGATCCCTCTTGTTGATTTTCATCAGAACTCTTGCCGCAGCATTTTGGATCAGCTGAAGGCTTTGAACTGCATTTTGTGGACTTCCTGATAGTAAAGAATTATAATAGTCCAGCCTTGAAGTAACAAATGCATGGACCAGTTTTTCAGCATCACTCCTGGACAGAATGTTTCTAATTTTGGCGATATTCCTGAGGTGAAAAAAGGAAACTCTGGAAACCTGTTTAATATGGGATTTAAAGGACATGTCTTGGTCAAAAATAACACCAAGATTTTTTACTTTATTACCAGAGGCCAAGTTAATGCCACCCAGATTAAGTGATTGGTGAAGAAGTTTATTTTTTGAGGACTCTGGTCCAAACATTACAACTTCTGTCTTGTCAGAATTTAAAAGCAGGAAATTTAAAGTCATCCAGCTTTTGATGTCATCAAGACATGACTGCAGTCCAAGTAACTGATTGGATTCATCAGGATTTATGGATAAATATAGCTGAGTGTCATCAGCATAACAGTGGAAATTAATCCCATGCTGTCTGATAATTTTGCCAATGGGAAGCATATATATAGTAAAGAGAATTGGTCTGAAAACTGAACCCTGTGGTACTCCACAGGTGACCCTAGAGTTTAAAGAAGATTTATTATTATTATGGAGCTTAAGCAAAAATTCAAACTGAAGAAACTCTATTGCCTACCTCCATCCAATCAGAGACTCATCCGCCTCCGACGCAAGCCAATCAGCTTTGAACTGCTCCTCCTCGAAACCAATCAGCATCCTGGGTTCATCTTAAAAGAACTCCACATCCTCGTCTCAGCCTTCTGCTCAGCGAGCAAGCGGTGGCTGCGCCATGTCTGGTTTGGACTCCATCCCCTTCTACACCATTGTAGCAAGCTCCGCCTGGCTTTCCTAAGGTGCTGCTTCAACCTCGTCCCTTTCAGAGCGTAATTCCTCCGCACTCTTTGGGATTTCTCAGTCACTCCTTAAAACGGTCCGGCAGAAGACCACCATGTTGAGCCTCGTTCTGCCAGAAGTTTCTTTCCAAAGGGGAGTTTTTCCTCTCCACCTTAATGCTTGCTCATCATGGACAGTTCAGGCAACCTGCGTTTTTCAAGTTGGACATCTAGCTCAAACAGATCATCATATGAACTGAACAAACTTTGTTTATCTCCACTCCACCACCAGTTTCAGGCCTGGGGGGAAACATCCATATTCTCATACGCCTGCTTATGGATATAAAAGTATAGTTCAGCGTGAATTTTTCCTGCCGAGGTCTGAGCGCCAAACTCTTAAAATATTGTATCAATAAAATTCTTCTAATTGCCTTTTCTTTCTGTGTGAGTTTTTCAGATTGAAATGAACAAATTGGAATCTGTCCGACAGATAAGATTTAAACCAGCCTAATGCTTTCCTCTTAATCCCTACAGTATGCTCAAGTCTTTGTAGGAGAATATTGTGATCAACTGTATCAAATGCAGCACTGAGATCTAACAGGACAAGTACAGACACAAGTCCATTATCTGAGGCCATGAGAATATCATTAGTGACCTTCACCAGAGCTGCTTCAGTGCTATGATGAGCTCTGAAGCCTGACTGAAACTCCTCAAGTAGGTCATTACTTTGTAAATGTTCACAAAGTTGATTAGCAACTACTTTCTCAAGAATTTTAGATAAGAAAAGAAGATTAGATATAGGTCTGTAATTTACTAACTCATCTTGATCAAGAGATGGTTTCTTAAGTAAAGGTTTAATAACAGCTACTTTTAAAACCTGTGGTACATATCCATTTACCAAGGATAGATTAATCATGTCTAAAATAGGACCACTGATCAGAGGGAATACCTCCTTAAACAACTTGGTTGGGATTGGGTCTAACATACAGGTAGGTTTAGATGAAGCTAAAATTTTAGATAGCTCAGAAAGCTCCACTGCTTCTAAACAGTTCAGACACTGCGCAGGTTCTAAAGATTCCTCCAACGCTGCCTTACTTACTGAGGACGAGGTAATCATGTTTGGAAGGATGCCAATTATTTTATTTTTATTGGAATCAATTTTATTTATGAAGAATCCCATAAAATCATTACTGCTAAGAGCTAAGGGAATGGGTGGATCAATGGCGCTATGACTCTGTCTAAGTTTGGCAACTGTACTAAAGAGAAATCTAGGATTATTTTTATTCTCCTCAATTAACGATGAAAACTATGCTGCTCTAACTCTGCGAAGGGTCTTGTTATACAACAATAGACTGTCCCTCCAGATTAGGTAGGATTCCTCTTGGTGTGTAGAGCGCCATTTTCTCTCCAATTTCCTAACATTGTGCTTCAAGGAACGCAGCTCTGAATTAAACCAGGGAGCCAGCTTCCTGTGAATAATCACCTTCTTTTTCAAGGGAGCTACATTGTCTAATGCAGAACGCAATGACGAAGTCATGCCGTTTACAAAGACATCTATTTGTGAATGGGAAGAAACAACATTGCTGCTATCTGCAGGGCATTTCTGCAATACGGAGGATATTAAAAAGGGGACAGACTCTTTAAGTTTTGATACAGCATTATCCGATAAAGATCTACTATAATGGAACCCTCTTTTGGGGGTGGAGAACTCAGTGAGATTATACTCAAATGTTATTAAAAAATGATCAGATAGGTCAGGGTTGTGAGGAAATACTGTTAATTCTTCACAATCAATGCCATATGTCAGCAGGTCTAAAGTATGGAGCCGAGAGTGCGTCGGTTTATGCACATTTTGAGCAAAACCAATTGAATCTAGGATAGTTTTAAAGGCTACACTAAGGTTATCACATTCTGTGTCAACATGAATGTTAAAATCACCCACTATAATAACCTTGTCGGTGTTTATCACCAAATCAGATAAGAAATCTGACCACTGATCCAAAAACTGAAAGTAAGGGCCTGGTGGATGATACAAAACAACAAACAGAAGAGGTTTTGTTGCTTTGCAATTTGGATGAGGGAAACTGAGGGTTAAATGTTCAAAAGAACTGTAGTTATTAATTGGCCTGGGACTAATTAATAAATCAAACTGAAAGATGGTTGCTACTCCTCCTCCTCTTCCCACAGATCTGGGAATGTGGAAATTTGAATATTTGGAGCAAATTGACTCATTTATACTAACGTAGTCCTCTTGGTTTCTGTGAGACAAAATAAATAAATCTGATGAAAGGTTCTGACAGAGCGATTACAGTTTAATAATGGACCTACACTGGAGACGCTCCTTCAGCCTCAGGTTTTCATCCTCAGTGACCCGAGAGAAGCTGTAATAAAGGCTGATCTCAGGACAGCAGCAATATTTGATCAGATGAAACTAGAACAGCTGACATCTGGTAACAGGTCGGTTCAGATGTAAAATAACCTTCAACAGGACCCAGGAGCTGCTGGTCCGGGACGGTGCCAAGTGTTAAACTGTCTCCTTTATGTGTTTCTGGTAGAGAGAAGAATCCAAACATTCAGCGACCTTCAGAGATCATGGGTGTTAGGAAGATGAACAACTTGGTTAAACATTCAGAGGCTTTGGAACGTTTTGTGTTCAGCAACAGCTGGGTCATCATCGATGGTCCGAACCTCTACTATTCTCTGTATTTTAACTCTGACCCAAAGCTGGACCAGCAACATGGAGGAGATTACTCTGCGTTCAGAGAGCTGGTCTTGAGCTTCTTCAACAACCTGAAGAAGTGTAAGATAACACCGCTGGTGGTTCTGGATGGAGGCTCAGAACCTGGGAAGGAAGACACCATCAAAAATCGAATGCAAGATAAAATTCAAAAAGCAAAAACAATTTCTGAGTCTAAGGCCCAAAGCTGGGACAACATCTTACCTCCTCTGGTCAAAGACATCTTCATCCAGATCCTTCAGGAGGAGAAGATAGAGATGGAGCAGTGCCTCGGAGAGGCAGACCAGACAGTTGTTCGCTACGCCAATGAGAAGAAATGTCCGGTTCTGTCCAATGACTCTGATTTCTACATCTTTGATGTGCCGGAAGGCTTCCTTTTAATTAATGAATTTCAGTGGAGGAAAGTCGAGGAAGGAGGCATTCCTGCCCAACGCTACAAGATCTCAGCCTTCTGTGAGCGTTTTAATGTTGACCGTAACCACATGGCTGTCTTTGCTGCAATATCAGGAAATGATTACTCACGGTTAGAGGACAAGGAAGAGTTTATTAAACGATATCCTGAACCCCAGCAGCCTGGAACCCAGCAGCCTAAATCACAGCAGCCTGTAGTTCGTCAGCGAGCCATCCTCCGTTTTCTAGGAGATCTCAGGGGGAAGACAAATGAGGAGGCTGTGAGAGCAGCTCTACAGCTGGTTGGTAAAACCAGTGAGGAGGACATCAGACCTTTCCTGGAGTCAACTCTAAAATACAACGTGGACCAGGATCCACCTCGTCCCGATCTGCCAGCATGGGTCATCACTGCAGTTCAAGAAGGAAGTCTGACCTCCTTCGTCACCTCCGTGGTGACCTACAGGTCGATGACGTTGACTCCACTGGTGGAGGACTTTTCTAAGCCCAGCAGCTATGCAGCTTCTCTCCGTCTCCGACAGTTCTTCTACGGACTGTTGATAGGAAAGCAGCCATGCAGGGAATATGACAGGAAGTGGACCGATATGAATGATCAAGTAGTCACTCCTGAGTTACCAGATTGGACAGCCGAGGACCTGCAGAAGCTGGAGCTGGCACATCTGAACGAGGTAAAAATGTTAAAGGTTTAGTTAGATAAGTTTCACACTTAAGTCTGTGTTGAGTTTACAGTAAAACCATCTGGTGGCTCCTTACTGGGTTATCAGCTGAGCAGGTAACCCAGGTGAGGCAGCAGGGAACACCAGTGCATACAAACTTGGTGAAGACCTTACTAGCTTGATGAGCAGCCTCCAGCGTTTAAACAGCCTGTTCATGACTTCACAGCTGAAGGTATGGGTCCAGTCCAGCATTAAAGCGTCTAAATTGTTCTCCCTCTTTGGCATTAATCCCCTTTAGAAGGAAAAGCTTCCTCTATCAGACGGCAGATGTCTGCAGCAAACGCCGTAGAGCCTCACCAGGCAGACGACACCGTGCATTTATGTAACCGTGGACAAACATGCAATTAGTCCACAAACAGTCTTCAGATTGTCTTTTGTGGCTGAATAGTCCGTTCTAACCGTGTCAGGCAGGCTGTCCTAGTACCTAAAAACTGTCTCAGGTCTCAGATTCAATAAAACGATAAATCATGAACCTCATTTCTGTTCAGGCTCCTGAGGATCTGCGTCGACGCGTCTTGTATGAAGCTCTGAGATATTCCACCTCAGACACCGAAAACGTTCCAGACCGCCTGAAACTGCCGCTCTGTGTGACCCGGTTCTGGTTTCAGTACCGCCAACAGAACCACCCAGAGGCATTAAACGAGTCCTGTCTCCAGGCGCTGCTCCTGGGGTTTGTGTATGGAGAAGATGGTGCAGGTGAGTCTCCGTTCACCTGGATCTCACCTGAAGGCTCTGAAGGACCATCAGCAGCTGATATGTGTCCATGTTTGTTCTTCAGACCCGAGCTTCAAGGCCACGATGGATGGTCTGCTGCCTGGAAACCAGCCTGGAAGCCGCCTGAAGCTCGGTGTTGCTCATGCATTCAGCCAGTGGCAGAACTGCATGAGGCAGAGCCTCCACCTGAACCAGCTGCTGAGGTTCCCTCTGCCAGAACCTCCGTGTTACCGGTAAACCCAGCAGGTCCTCTGCTCCTCCCAACAGCTTCAGCTCTGACATGAGACCCCCCCCCAGCTGTCCTGACTGTCTTCAGGAGACAAAACGATCTTTAGCTGAACTGATGTTTCTGTGTTTCAGGCTCTACTGTGGACCTCTGCTCCACCAGCTGCAGAAGGTTCTGGAGGGAAACACCAACATGTTCTCAGAGCTGAGGAACCTGCTGGATGAGAAACACAGTGCTCTCCTGGAGACCTCACTGAGGATTACGGGTTCTCAGTTAGCTGGAGCCGGGCCCCCAGGTAGAGCCAAAGAATGGCAAACAGAGGAAAAAGAAAAAGAAGCAAAAAGCCCCTGAAAGCGGTGACAAGAAACAACGGTGAGAGACAGCAGATGTTCTCCAACTGTTGGTCCACATCAGAGGAGACCTTCGTCCTCTCGTTACCTTGTTGCTCTGCTTTTGTCTTTTGTTCAACGCCTGTTTTTAACCCCTGCTTTAAGCAAAAACCTTTTCTCTGTTTTAAACCCAACAATCAGTCCTTTAATAAACGCATTTATTTCACATTTAGCGGCTCTTTCTGCACACATGATGCAGCTTTGACTCCTTCAGGTGGGGTTAGTCTGTTGTTTGAAAAACAGCTTTGTGTCTCAGTCTGTTATGTTCTTCATCGTGAATATGATCGGTTTATTTCCCTTTATTATGGGTTCATTATCAGTTTATTTTGTGTTTATTTTCTGATTATCAATTTATTTTCTATTTATTGTCCAGGATTTTCTTGTTGATTATCTGCTTATTATCAGTTTCTTATCCGGGTGTTTTGTGTAAATTCAGATTACAGCTTTGGTTTATTTTGGGCTATCAGGACGACCTCCTCCTCTTGGTAAACAGTCAGGAGCTTCATCTTCTCCATGAATTTTTGTTGGACAACAAAGTTTATGTAGAGAAGTTTATATTTGTGGCTTTTTATCTTTTTATCATGAAAATTCCTTTTTAAATAATATGCAACTGTGTGTAGTGAAAATGAAACATCAAAAAGCCATCCCATTTACATAAAGAAATAAAATAAACATCAATCAGAAACATGTGGTCATTTCAACGAGATTCCAGAAAATCTCGTGAACTTCCTGTTAAATGAAACCAGAGAATTGTCTTTGTTGATGTGGGTAAAGATGAGGGCGGTAAAAACCCTTCAGGAAGGCCGACAGTAGTAAGTTCTTGTTGTCATGATTTGGGTTTTGGTTCACGTTTATTTATTTGATCAGCTATCAGGTTTTGGCTTCTTCAGCTTTTGTACTGTTTTAGGTTATCCGGTCTATGTTTATTGTTTTGGTTAAGTAGCTTATTTCTGCCTCTGGGTTTATTTCTGTTTTGAATTCTAGTTTAGCCTTTTTACTTCATTAGTTATCTGGTCCCTGTTTTAGCTCTGCGTTTAGTTCTGTGATCTAGTGTCCTGTCAGTTCTGTATTGCTCCCGCCTTCGGTTAATTACTTTAAATTCCGCTCACCTGTTTATCCGTCTATTTAAGCCTCACTCCCTCCTTAGTTAGTGTTCGGGTCGTCGTCAATTCATACCATGCGTGCATCCCCTGTTTTCCTGGTAAGAGCTCCCAGCGTCTTGATTCATTTTTTGTAACACGTTTTGTATTTTTCTGCCCAGTTTCTGTTTGTCAAGTATCGTCTGGATGTCTGCCTTACCCCTTTTTTGGATCCTGTCTGTTTGCCCGTTTTATTCCCTCAAATAAATCTCCGTAAAGAGCATTCCTAGTGTTGGTTGAATTCCGGATTCATCTCCCTGCTATTTCATGACACTTGTAGTCAGACTCTTTTCTAACGCCGTGATGTTTTTCTCTCAAAGAGGGGAAAAGTCCAGACAGATTTACAGATTTACAGATAAGTTTACAGGCTTCTGCAAAAGGGGAGAGAGAGCCGTTAGAAATCTAACAGAATACCAAGGTGTCTCTGTGGGTCTAAATGTTATTAAAAAATGATCAGATAGGACAGGGATGTGAGGAAATATTGTTAATTCTTCACAATCAATGCCATATGTCAGCACAAGGTCTAAAGTATGGAGCCAAGAGTGCGTCGGTTTATGCACATTTTGAGCAAAACCAATTGAATCTAGGATAGTTTTAAAGGCTACACTAAGGTTATCACATTCTGTGTCAACATGGATGTTAAAATCACCCACTATAATAACCTTATCAGTATTTAACACCAAATCAGATAAGAAATCTGACAACCCATCCAAAAACTGAGAGTAAGGGCCTGGTGGACGATACAAAACAACAAA